>NC_041391.1:313087028-313118664 GCF_002162155.2 Triticum dicoccoides
CCCCCCTTCCCCCGCCACCGAGCACGGGGACATGCTCCCCGTCCTCCTCCCCAAAGGCTCCATCAAGCCTCGCCGACCCTCGTCTCTGCAACGTCGGTGAGGCACCGTCCTCTCCTCCTCCCGCCCGCGTGCTCGAACCACGGTGCCACGCACCGCGTGCCCCGGTCTTGCTGCTCTTCCTCCTGCCGCACGCGCTAACCACGCGCTTCGGATGACCCCCATACCGCGCGCTCACGGCCGCGACCTTCTCCCCGCACCGCGACTGGACGGGCACCCCCCTGCACGCGCCCGTGCGCGCCCACCCGCGCCCACGGCCATCGCTGCCGGACGCCCGCGCCCGAGACGGTGCTCTGCTCGCTCCTGCTCACGGCCTCCTCGCCCCGCTCCCTCGACCATCCCACGCCCCGTGCCCCTGCTCCACGGCTGCGGCTGCCTCCTCTACCCACCGCACCCGCCGTGCCGCTACCTCCCCAGGTCGCCGTGGCCTCGCCTGTGCTGCTTCCTTGCCGCCCCGGCCGCCTGGCCGGCGCCGTGGCCACCGGCCTCCCCCTGCACCGCCCCCCCTGCCGGGTCCGCCCGCACTGGCGTGCACTCGAACGAACGGGTGCTGGACACCCATTGCGCCCATCTCCACCCAGCACCCGTTAGCCCGAACCGCTGTGGCCTAGGGGCCCTATGACAACAGCGGCCCACACCCCAGAACGGTTAAAAAAAAGAGAGAATTAAAAATGAAATTATAAAATAAAAATGATTAATAAAATTAATTATTAATTAATTAATTAATTAATGAATTAATTAAGTTAATTAATCCGGTTTAATTAATTTAATTAACTAGTTAAGTTTAATTAAACTGTAATTAGATTAACCTAAACCCTAATTAACCTAATTAGAGGATGACAGGTGGGTCCCCCCCTGGACCCACATGTCAGGTTGACCAAGTCAACTCTGTTGACTGTTGACGTCAGCATGACATCATGCTGACGTCATAAATCCATTTTTTCGAATTAATTAATTAATTAATTAAATTCCAGAAATTAATAAAATCTTTAGAAAATCATATCTTTTAATCCGTAACTCGGATTAAAATATTTTCAACATGAAAGTTGCGCAGAACAACGAGACGAATCCGGATACGCAGCCCGTTTGTTCGCCACGCGTCCCTAGCATAAAGAACCTGCAACATTTCACCTCCGGTTCATCTGTCCGAAAACACGAAACACTGGGGGTACTTTCCCGGATGTTTCCCCCCTTCACCGGTATCACCTCATACCGCGTTAGAACACGTCTAGCTCTGCTTGTTGACCTGTTATGCACTTGCTTGCTATGTATTTACTGTTTCTTCCCCCTCTTCTCTCCGGTAGCCCCCGTGACGATGCTGATGCCCCTGTGGACGACTACGTCACCGACGACCCCTCCTTCTTGTCTGAGCAACCAGGCAAGCCCCCCCCTTGATCACCAGATATCGCCTATTCTCCTCTATACTGCTTGCATTAGAGTAGTGTAGCATGTTACTGCTTTCGTTAATCCTATTCTGATGCATAGCCTGACATTGTCGCTACATCTGTTGATACCTTACCCGCAATCCTAAATACTTAGTATAGGTTGCTAGTTTATCATCATTGGCCCTACGTTCTTGTCAGTCTGCCTTGCTATACTATCGGGTCGTGATCACTTGGGAGGTGATCACGGGTATATACTATACATACATACATACTATACAGATGGTGACTAAAGTCGGGTCAGCTCATTGAGTACCCGCAAGTGATTCTGACGAGGGGGCTGAAAGGACAGGTGGCTCCATCCCGGTAGAGGTGGGCCTGGGTTCCCGACGGCCCTCGACTGTTACTTTGTGGCGGAGCGACAGGGCAGGTTGAGACCACCTAGGAGACAGGTGGGCCTGGCCCTGTTCGGCGTTCACGGATACTTAACATGCTTAACGAGATCTTGGTATTTGATCTGAGTCGGCTACGAGCCTATACGCACTAACCATCTACGTGGGAGTAGTTATGGGTATCCCGACGTCGTGGTATCAGCCGAAGCACTTCAGACGTCAGCGACGGAGCGGCGCGCGCTGGATTGGACTGGAACGCCTGCTAGGCTAGGTCTGCTTCCGGCCGCCCACGCAACGTGCAGGTGTGCTCAGGGCGATGGGCCCAGACCCCTGCGCCCTTAGGTTTAGACCGGCGTGCTGGCCTCTCTGTTGTGCCTAGGTGGGGCTGCGACGTGTTGATCTTCCGAGGCCGGGCATGACCCAGGAAAGTGTGTCCGGCCAAATGGGATCGAGCGTGTTGGGTTATGTGGTGCACCCCTGCAGGGAAGTTAATCTATTCGAATAGCCGTGATCTTCGGTAACAGGACGACTTGGAGTTGTACCTTGACCTTATGACAACTAGAACCGGATACTTAATAAAACACACCCTTCCAAGTTCCACAGACAACCCGGTGATCGCTTTTCTACAGGGCGACGAGGAGAGGATCGCCGGGTAGGATTATGCTATGCGATGCTACTGGAGATGCTACTGGAGATGCTACTTGGAGATGCTACTTGGAGATGCTACTTGGAGATGCTACTTGGAGGACTTCAATCTACTCTCTTCTACTTGATGCAAGACGGTGGCTGCGAGAAGCATAGTCTTCGATAGGACTAGTTATCCCCCTCTTATTCTGGCATTCTGCAGTTCAGTCCACTGATATGGCCTCCTTACACATATACCCATTCATATGTAGTTTAGTTCCTTGCTTGCGAGTACTTTGGATGAGTACTCACGGTTGCTTTCTCTCCCCTTTTTTCCCCTTTCCTTTCTTTCTGGTTGTCGCAACCAGATGCTGGAGTCCAGGAGCCAGACGCCACCGTCGACGACGACCCCTACTACACCGGAGGTGCCTACTACTACGTGCTGCCCGCTGACGACGACCTGGAGTAGTTTAGGAGGATCCCAGGCAGGAGGCCTGCGCCTCTTTCGATCTGTATCCCAGTTTGTGCTAGCCTTCTTAAGGCAAACTTGTTTAACTTATGTCTGTACTCAGATATTGTTGCTTCCGCTGGCTCGTCTATGATCGAGCACTTGTATTCGAGCCCTCGAGGCCCCTGGCTTGTATTATGATGCTTGTATGACTTATTTTATGTTTTAGAGTTGTGTTGTGATATCTTCCCGTGAGTCCCTGATCTTGATCGTACACATTTGCGTGCATGATTAGTGTACGATTGAATCAGGGGCGTCACACTACCTAACCCTGACGGCAGGGGACAAGGGCATTAAATGCCCGTCTGAGTCGCCTGAACAGTGTAGAAAAGGACTGTTAGGGGTGCCACCGTTCGCCACGATGGCGATCTTGTCAGCTTCGCATGCCACTGCGCATCGCTGGCTGCACAGCCTCCTGCCATGCGGGCCTGGAGAGGCCCCCAGAGCGACACATTGGTGGATATGCTGGAGTGTGGGCGCAGAGTGGCCGCCTGCCGCGGCAAGCATCTTGCCGCTGCTGCTATCTTGTCGGGCCCGGAGGCTTGTCGCTCGCCGGGCTTCGAGGTACCTTGTTTGGTCTTCCCGGCAAGCTCCTCTTGCCGGGGCCTTGTCGCCTTGCCGGAGCGCGTGGCGCGTCGCGGCAAGTTCCTTGGTGCGCCTTGATTGGCCTTCCCGGCAAGCTCCTCTTGCCGGGGTCTTGTCTCCTTAGCTTATATACTTTGTTCTTGGATTTCTCCAAGGGAACCTTGGAGGGTCTTGGCGTTCGCCCGGCAAGCCTTGCCGCGGGGTGCTGCAACTGCCCGTGCACAAGTTCGGGGTACTAGGGTACCCCTATTCTAGTATACCGACACTCTTCAATTAATTACTCCCTTGGTATAAGTTTATCTTATATCTGGGATCTGGTCCTTTGCAATCGTGGTTCCGACCGTGATTGTTCTTTGATCCCATTCTCAGAAAAGTTAAAAGTACTTGCCTTATGCAGATCATTACATCTTCCCAACCTCTATTTTGATCTACCTTCAAGTATTACCCCTAGTATCTCAAGGATATCAACCCATTACACTAGATCTTATGAATTTCTGATGAAGTAGTACCTTTCCCCGTCATAGTCACTCCAGGGGTTCTGGGTTGTCGTCAACCGAGAACACCGATTTGTGAATCAAATCAACACTATGATTTAGTACTTAGTACTTTGTTGTTGAGAAGTTTAATACTCCATCACGTCATTCCTAGCCTGATTGACTATATCATTATTGTGCTAATTTTTAACTGTGCTACCTAGTCCTTCTTCATGGAGCACAATTTTCGATGATGAGCAAACCTTATGTTGATCTTCCTCGTCATATCATCTCGCCTTGAACCGCAGGCTTGATTTTGAGTACATCTCCTATCCTTGGTTTCAATAACCTTTCGCTTCATCATTCCTTTGACTTGTTGTCATCACCGATCGATTACACCTTCATGAAATCTCTCGACAATTGTGTCGTGATCATCATCAACATTTTGAGCTCTTCTGAGATATCTATAAAATTCTTGATGAGAAATACCATCCTTGCCCTGAATGAATTGTGTTATCATCGACCACTTTATTTCCTTCCATTCAACAACTTGTTTGTGTTTTGTGTATACCTTTAGATCCTTGCTATCCAACATTTGTTCTCCTTTACCTTGGAGTATTACCATCTTTTTTGTCTAGAATGTCGTGAGAATTTCACCACCTCTTAAGAATTCTTGATACAATAACACTTCTCGCCTTCTCCGTTCATTCCTTGGTCCCCGTGTTGTTTTTAACCGGAATACCGACAATTGAGCTATGAAGCGTGAATTCAAAACTTCTAGCAACCCTATTGCTTTGCATTGAATGGGCGATAGTTTCATTCTAAGTCTTTCAATAATTGAATCACCATTCTAAACATTGATCATGCTACCTAAGCCATAATTATGGGTGCACGTTTCAACCAATGTTTAATTGTGTAGGTTTTCCTCGAGCATGCATCATTATACCATTTGATCTGGCAAATGTTATCTCCTTGTTCGAATAATTGTGGAAATCCACCCGTTTGGAACTTCGATGAATTGTCGCTGAGCCCATCAGCCACCTCCTCATCCCCTCCTTGGTTTAATGATGAACTATTGTTTCAGGAACCCGCTCCCATAGTTCATTTCCCGCGAATCTTGCAATGCAATTTCGTCGATTTGTGTTGCACCTTTACTTCTCAGACATCCCGAGTCTGAGGTATCATGACACCAATAGGATTTGCATCTCGGTCAGATATGATGGTTGGGACAACTTTCCAGGAGTTATGATTTGGTCCTTTGATGACCCTGTGATATGATGTCATGCCTACCATCCCTGGCCGGAGGACCTATCATTATAATTTCTTTTGCAAGGATAACCATTCTCCCTGGAGGAAATTGTAAGACTTATTTATAAGTTGCTCCTGATGGATCATTTGTGTATCCAAAGTCTGGCCCTTGATTGAAACACCATATCATTGCTACCTCGAAGCATCACTATGATACGCCGCTCATCAACAAGAACATTGGAGGTGCGATGCTAAATGTTTCTTGGTCAGTTATCCAAACACCATTGTATGGGTACCATCTTGATTAATCCTTGCCTCTTATCGGAATGGTTGGGTACTTGCTCTCCTACCTTGTATGCCATTTTCTGCTTGTCCATGGGAAGGATATTCTCCTAATAATTGTGTGTAATCACAATTTTCCTTTCCATTGTTCTGTTTAATCTGATAATTGCATTTTCCTTTCCATTGTTTCGTTTAACCTTTCTGGTGATCTAAGCAGGCTTATTCTTCTGCTTAGGTAAACACCTTGGTGTACAACCGTGTCAGTACGACCTTGTTGCTTTTGTTGATGGCATTCCGGTAACCACTTATGGACGAGAACTTTGCCTTTTGGTCCGCCTCGTTCAACGAGCAGGAAAATGGTTCTCTTCGTCCCTGGCCCTTGGTACCGATGTTGTTGCTAACATAACTGACAGGCGATACTCTGACATGACTTGTTATCATGACTGTGCAAAATATAACCGCCCTTTCTACTTTTAACCACATGGCGGGCCCAGAACCCACAGTTCCACAGGATCGAAACCTGACTCTCCTGTACACCCTGTTTGCCATAGTTATTCCTCGTGTTTGACCGGGTCACCTTCCTAGAGAGGATCTATTCTAGTCTCAGACACAATACTTATTCCCGCTGCTCTAAACCCCTTTTCAGGCCCTGTTATAGGCGTCGGATAATTGCCTATGTGTTTGAAACTTCTATTTTGCACCTTCTTACTTTACTCTCGATATTTTCTTAAGTATCTATTCGAGAGTTACTTTCTACCACATTCTCGGAGTTATCTGCCAGATAGTCAACCTTGTAAGGTCCGTTCTTCTGAAGTTACCCCTTGTCCTTTCGTAAGTACGATGAAATTTCCGAAGAAAGGATGATGACTTCATCATGATGACTTGAAGCAGGTAAATGAAGACATCAATGTAACGGATCGACCTCTTCGAGAAGAGCAACCAAGAACGAGAAGGTCCGTTACAATTTCGCAACTAGAACTTTCCCCCTTACTCCAACTCTTAAACCTCGGGATGAGATTTCTTGTAGTGGAGGAGAATTGTGATGCCCGGATAATTAAGCTACAGTAACCCTCTACTAATTATGCCACATCACCACGATTACTGTTGTTAATCTCACGATGATTCAAAACTCGTTCGAATTCAAATTTCAAATAAACCGAACGATAAAGGTTTTCAAATATTAAAAGTAAAATGTTCGGGTGGTGCCAAATAATGCATAGGTAATTATGGTGTATAAACCACACTTTTATAAAATGTTTAAATATTCTAAAGTGAATAAAACAGTAGCTAAAACAATTAAATAAATGCCTTTTGAATTTTATAAAATACTAAACTATTTTGTTCAGGGGTAAAACTTTTTGTGACAGTAGTTGGAATTGTAACTCTATTTTAGGTGTGGGTTTTCTTTTTTGTAAAACTACAAGGTATTGAATAAATAAAAGAAATCAGAAAATAAAAAGTATAAATAAAACAAAAGGAAATAAAAACCAAACCCCTCTTCCCCCTGGGCCGTTCGGCCTAACCAGGCATCCAGGCCACCAGGCCCAGTCGACGAGCTCCCCATCTTCGACCCTTGTTCATCACGGGAGTGCTGGCCGTTGCTCGTGCGTCCATGGACGGATCGTCCAAGTGTCGTGCATCCATGGCTCCTCGACGGTCAATATTATCCCCCTCGACGCGTTGACAAACCCTAGCTCTCCTTTTCCCCTCCCCTGTGCCGCTTTCGTCCTCGCAACCCTTGGCCGAACCTACCCTCCGACATCCACGCGCCCCCCGAGCTCCTCGTGCCCAGCCACCTCGTCCGCGAGCTTCGTTGATGTCCACTCCTTCAACTACGTCCACCAGTTGGATCCGGGAGACCCTGGATCACAGGGATCGACGTCGTCTTCAAGCTCCAGCCACCGCGACGCCGTCAACGAATCCGCCGGCGTCTCGGTCCACCAGGCCTCCCCCGAGCCAACGCTAGCACAACAACAGGCTCGCTGTGAGCCCCTCTTCCTTTCCCCTCTGCTTCCCCCTTGGATTCATGCCGTATCACCGGCGTCCGCGAGCACTGAACTTCGCCGTCCGCCATGGCCGACGGGGGTCGAGCACCCCGTGCTCCTCTGTCCGAACCAGTGTTCCCGGTGTGCTCCTGGAACTGACAGGAGGCCGACGAGCCTATCCACTCGCCTTGCCGCACCCTCTAGCCCCGGATCCACCCTTGCTGTCGCTGTCGCACCTCCCGTACCCACTGTTGGCCATGCCATGGCCGGCCCCAACACATCGCCCTGGCACCTGCGCCCTGCTGCCCGCGTTGCTCGCCTCCCCTGCTGCAGTCGCCTCGCCACCGCTCCATCGCCACAACCCGCCCGGGCCACCAGCCTCTTCACTCGCCGCGCTTCGTCATCCTTGTCGGCCCCGCCCGCGGCCCCTGCTCGGTGGTGCTCGCGTCGGCGCGCGCCTCTATTCGCAAACGGGCTGGGCGCTAGCGCCCGATGCCCGAGCGCCCGTAACTCACCTGTGCCAGCGCCCGCTAAGGCCCTATAGGCCAATGACAACCGGGGCCCACCCCCTGGAATTTACTAAAAATGAATTTAATAAAGAATGTAATTATTAATTAATTAATTAACCAATTAATTAATTCTGTTTAGTTAATCTAATCAAGTAATTAAACTAACTAACCATGATTAGTTGATCTAAGTCCATGACAAATGGGATCCATCAGTCAGTTGACTGGTCAACAGTCAACTTTGACCGCTGACGTAATCATGGTGACATCATAAATGCTTTTCGATTTAATTAATATGTCAATTGCTAAAAATGAATTAAAACTTTGGAAATTAATATAAAATAATCGGTAACTTGGATGAAAATACTTTGTACATGAAAGTTGCACAGAACGACGAGATGAATCCGAATACGCAGTCCGTTCGTTTACCACACATCCCTAGCATAGCGAACTCGCAACTTTCCTCCTCCGGCTCATTTGTCCGAAAATGCGAAACACTGGGGATACTTTCCCGGATGCTTCCCCCCTTCGCCGGCATCGCCTAGTGTCACGTTAGGGCATACCTAGCACCGTGTATTGCCTCGTTATGTTTTGTGATGCTTTGTTTGCTCCGTATTTACTGTTTCTTCCCCCTCTTCTTCTCTGGTAGACCCAAAGACCGACGTTGCTGCTACCCAGTACGACTACGGTGTGGACGACCCCTCCTTCTTGCCAGAGCAACCAGGCAAGCCCCCCTCCTTGATCACCAGATGTCGCCTATTCTTCTCTCTACTGCTTGCATTAGGGTAGTGTAGCATGTTACTATTTGGTTACTCCTATTTTGTTGCATAGCCTGTCATTGTTGCTATAGTCATTGATGCCTTACGCACAATCCTAAATGCTTAGTATAGGATGCTAGTTTATGATCATTGGCCCTACATTCTTGTCAGTCTGCCTTGCTATACTATCGGGCCGTGATCACTCGGGAGGTGATCACGGGTATATACTATACATATATACATACTATATAGATGGTGACTAAAGTCGGGATGGCTCGTTGAGTACCCATGAGTGATTCACGGATTGGGGGCTAAAAGGACATTTGTCCCGACGACCCTCTGTGTGGATCTTTGTGGCAGAGCGATAGGGCAGGACGAGACCACCTAGGTGAGAGGTGGGCCTGGCCCTAGTCGGTGTTCGTGGTTACTTCATAATAACACGCTTAACGAGATCTTGGTATTTGATTTGAGTCTGGCCACTGGCCTATACGCACTAACCAACTACGCGGGAACAGTTATGGGCACTCGACGTCGTGGTATGAGCCGAAGCCTTCTAGACGTTAGCGACTGAGCGGCGCGCGCATGATTGGACTGGAACGCCTACTCTTGTATTAGGGAGGCTAGGTGTGCTTTCGGCCGCCCATGCAACGTGCAGATGTGCAATGGGCCATGGGCCCAGACCCCTGCGCCATAGGAGTTAGACGGCATGCTGAGCTCTATGTTAGGCCTAGGTGGGGCTATGACGTGTTGATCTTCCGAGGCCGTGCATGACCCAGGAAAGTGTGTCCGGCCAAATGGGGTCGAGCGTGCTGGGTTATGTGGTGCACCCCTGCAGGGAAGTTTATCTATTTGAATAGCCATGTCCCTCGGTAAAAGGACGACCCGGAGGTGTACGTTGACCTTATGAAAACTAAAACCGGATACTTAATAAAACACACCCAAACAAGTTCCACAGACAATCCGGTGATTGCTTTTCCACAGGGCGACGAGGGGAGGATCACCGGGTAGGATTATGCTATGCGATGCTACTTGGAGGACTTCAATCTACTCTCTTCTACATGCTTCAAGACGGAGGCTGCCAGAAGCCTAGTCTTCGATAGGACTAGCTATCCCCCTCTTATTCTGGCATTCTGCAGTTCAGTCCACTGATATTGCCTCTTTACACATATACCCATGCATATGTAGTGTAGATCCTTGCTTGCGAGTACTTTGGATGAGTACTCACGGTTGCTTTGCTCCCTCTTTTCCCCCCTCTTTCCGTTTCTTCTCAGTTGCCGCAACCAGACGTTGCAGCCCAGGATCCAGACGCCACCGTCGATGACGACTCCTACTACACTGGAGGTGCCTACTACTACGTGCAGGCCGCTGACGATGACCAGGAGTAGTTTAGGAGGATCCCAGGCAGGAGGTCTGCGCCTCTTTCGGTCTGTATCCCTGTTTGTGCTAGCCATCTTATGGAAACTTGTTTAACTTAGGTCTGTACTCAGATATTGTTGCTTCCGCTGACTCATTGTGTCGAGCACTTGTATTCGAGCCCTCGAGGCCCCTGGCTTGTAATATGATGCTTGTATGACTTATTTTATTTTAGAGTTGTGTTGTGATATCTTCCAATGAGTCCCTGATCTTGATCGTACACATTTGCGTGCATGATTAGTGTACGATTAAATGGGGGGCGTCACAATAATTAAAACTCAAACAATCGATGCATGGAAAGAGGCAAAAAATGGTCTGGAAACCATGCGCGTGCTATTTAGTAATTTCTCATGCCTTTTACAAGGAGTTGGTTGACATTTCAAGGATATCTGTGGCAAGAGTCAACCACAAACGTGCCGTTTTTTGGTTTTTCAACTATACAAAAATGAAATACATGCTTGAAAAAGGTGACGTGTGGCATGGACCCATTGCTTGGCCACACCATGCCCTGGTAAAAATTTGAGAATGTTAGACTTATGTCGTCATGCACGCCCTTCGTAAATCAAACCATCATCGAGGAAGTTTCATGGTTTCGAGAGGGAAATCACCAAGATTGAAGGGCAATCCAAATTTCCTTCGTCCTTTGTCCTTGAGTTTTTTTCTACGATGTACATACACACTGCAAATCAGCATGTACAAATTTGACACTTTTTCGGGCTCATTTACCATATCAGCATTTACAAATGTTCTAGGCATTAATGCACATAACTCAAATCCAAACAATCGGTGCATGAAAAGGTGCAAAAAACTGTCTGGAAAACCATCTGCGTGGTATTTAGTAAATTGTCATGCCTTTTACAAAGAATAGGAGGAGATTTGAAGGATATGTCTAGCAAGAGTCAACCACAAACCCATCATTTATTGCTTTTTTAACTATAGAAAAATGAAATACGTGCTTGAAAACATGAAGCCTGGCATGGTGCCAATGTATGGCCTCACCATGCCCTGGTAAAAAATTGAGAATGTTTGGCTTATGTCATCATGCACGCCCTTCATAAATTGAACCATCATTGAGGAAGTTTCATGGTTTCAAGAGGAAATTTACCAAGAATCAAGGGGGATCCAAATTTTCTTCATCCTTTGTCCTTGATTTCTTTTCTATGATGAACATACACCCTGCAAATCACCATGTACAAACTTAGCACTTTTCTAGGCTCATTTACCAGATTTAGGCGATAATGTGCTTTTCCTAGGCATTAGTGCACATAATTAAAATTCAAACAATCGATGCATGCAAACATGCAAAAAATGGTCTGGAAAACCATGCGCGTGCAATTCTGTAAATTCTCTTGCCTTTTACAATGAATTCATAGAGATTTCAAGGATATGTGTGGCAAGAGTCAACCACAAACGTGTCATTTATTGATTTTCAATTCTAGAAAAACATGACGCCTGGCATGGTGCCATGCTATAGCCCCACATTGCCCTTGTTAAAATTTGACAAGGTTAGGCTTATGTCGTCATGCGCGCCCTTGATAAATCGAACCATCACCGAGGAAGTTTCATGGTTCGAGAGGGAAATCACCGAAATTGAAGGGGAATCAAAATTTCCTTAGTCCTTTGTCCTTGATTTTTTTTCTACGATGAACATACACCTTGCAAATAAACATGTTCAAATTTGGCATTTTCGGGCACATTTACCATATTTAGGCAATTATGTACATTTTCAAGGCATTAATGCACATAATTGCAAGTCACATAGTCGGTGCATGAAAAGGTACAAAAAAGGGTCTAGAAAACCATGCGCGTGCTATTTTGTAAATTCTCATCCCTTTTAGAAGTAATGGGCAGAGATTTCAAGGATGTGTCTGGCAAGAGTCAAACACAAATGCAACGTTTATTGGTTTTTCAACTTTAGGAAAATGAAATACATGCATAAAAAACATGACGCCTAACATGGTGTCATGGCATGGCCTCACCATGCCCTGGTAAATATTTGAGAAGGTTTGACTTATGTCGTCATGCACACCCTTCATAAATCTAACCATCACTTAGGAAGTTTCATGGTTTCGAGAGGGAAATCACCATGATTGAAGGGGAATCCAAATGTCCTTTGTCCTTTGTCCTTGAGTTTTTTTCTATGACGAACATCACCCTGCAAATCACTGTGTTCAAATTTGGCACTTTTCCAGGCTTATTTACTATATTTAGGCGGTGATGTGCACTTTTTAGGCACTAATGCACATAGTTCAAATTCACACAATCGATGAATGCAAAATGCAAAAAAAGGTCTAGGAAACTATGCGTGTGCTATTTGGTAAAGTCTCATGCCTTTTACAAGGAATTGGCAGATATTTCAAGGATATGTGTGGCAAGAGTCAACTACAAGTGTGTCATTTATTGATTTTTTTCAACTATAGAAAAGTGAAATACATGCTTGCAAAAGATGACGCCTGGCATGGTGCCATGGCACGTCCTCACCATGCCCTAGTAAAATTTTGAGAAGGTTTAGCTTATGTCCTCATGCACGCCCTTCATAAACGAACCGTCACCAAGGAAGTTTCATGGTTTCAAGAGGAAAATCACCAAAATTGAAGGGGAATCCAAATTTCCTTCTTCCTTTCTCCTTATTTTTTTCTACGATGAACATACACCCTGCAAATCACCGTGTTCATATATGGCACTTTTACGGGCACATTTACCATATTTTGGCGATTATGTGCATTTTCTAGGTATTAATGCACATAATTCAAATTCACACTATCGGCAAATAAAAAGGTGAAAAATGGTCTTGAAAACCATGCGGGTGCTATTTAGTAAATTCTCATTCCTTTTACAAGGAATGTGCAGAGATTTCAAGGATATGTGTGGCAAGAGTTAACCACAAACGTGTCGCTTATTGTTTTTCAACTATAGAAAAATGACATACATGCTTGAAAAACATGACGCCTAGCATGGTGCCCTGGTGTGGCCTCACCATGCCCTAGTAAATTTTTGAGAAGGTTTGACTTATGTCACCATGCAAGCCCTTCATAAATCAAACCATCACTGAGGAAGTTTCATGGTTTGGAGAGGGAAATCACCATGATTGAAGGGGAATCCAAATTTCTTTTGTTCTTCGTCCTCGAGATTTGTTCTGCGATGAACATACACCGTGCAAATCACTGTGTTCAAATTTGGCTATTTTCTTGGCTCATTTACCATATTTAGGCGATTATGTGCATTTTGTAGGAATTAATGCAAATAATTCAAGTTCAAACAATTGGTGAATGAAATGTGCAAAAAATGGTATGGACAACAATGTGCATGCTATTTAGTAAATTCTCATGCTTTTTACAAAGAATGGGCAGAGACTTCAAGGATATGTGTGGCAAGACTCAATCATAAACATGTTGATTAATGTTTCTTCAACAATAGAAAAATGAAATAGTTGCTTGAAAAATATGACACCTGACATGGTGCAATGGTATGGCCTCACCATGTCCTGGTAAAAATTTGAGAAGGTTTGGCTTATGTCGTCATGCATGCCCTTCATAATTCAAACCATCACCGAGAAAGTTTAATGTTTTCAAGAAGGAAATCACCAAGATTGAAGGTGAATCCACATTTCCTTCGTCCTTTGTCCTTGAGTTTCTTTCTATGATGAACATACACCATGCAAATCACTGTGTTTAAATTTGGCTCTTTTCCGGGCTCATTTACCATATTTAGGCGATTATGTGTGCTTTCTAGGCATGGATTCACATAATTTAAATTCAAACAGTCGATGCATGATAAGATGCAAAATACTATTTGTAAAACCATGCACTTGCTATTTAGTAAATTCTCATGCCTTTTTACAAGGAATTGGTAGAGATTTCAAGGATATGTGCGGCAAGAGTCAACCACAAACATGTCGTTTATTGTTATTTCAACTATAGAATAATGAAAACATGCTTGAAAAACATGACGTCTGGCATGGTGCCATGGTATGGCCTCACAATGCCCTGGTAAAAAATTGAGAATGTTTGGCTTATGTCGTCATGCAGACCCTTCATAAATCAAACCATCACCGAGAAAGTTTCATGGTTACGATTAAGAAATCACCAAGATTGAAGGGGAATCCAAAATTTGTTCATCCTTTGTCTTTGAGTTTTTTCTACAATGAACATAACCCTACAAATCACCTTGCTAAAATTTGGCAATTTTCCGGGCTCATTTACCATATTTAGGTGATTAAGTGCATTTTCTAGGCATTAGTGCACATAATTCAAATTCACAACAGCTGTGCATGAAAAGGTGCAAAAAACGGTGTGGAAAACTAAGCTCGTGCTATTTAGTAAATTCTCATTCCTTTTACAAGGAATGGACTGAGATTTCAAGGATATGAGTTGCAAGAGTCAACCACAATCGCGTCATTTTTTGGTTTTTGCAGCTATAGAAAAATGAAATACAAGCTTGAAAAGCATGACGCCTGACATGGTGCCATGGTATGGCCTCACCATGCCCTTTAATTTTTTTGAGAAGGTTTGACATAAGTTGTCATGCACGCCCTTCATAAATCAAACCATCACCGAGGAAGTTTCATGGTTTCCAGAGGAAAATCACCAAGATTGAAGTGGAATCCAAAATTCCATTGTCATTTGTGCTTGAGATTTTCAAAACAATGAACATACACCATGCAAATCACCATGTTCAAATTTGGCACTTTCCAGGGGTCATTTACCATATTTTGCAGATTGTGTGCATTTTTAGGCATTAATGCTCATAATTCAAATTCAAACAATCAGTGAATGAAAAGGTGAAAAAAGGTCTGAAAAACCATGCGCGTGCTATTTAGTAAATTCTCATGTGGTTTACAATGAATGGGCAGAGATTTTGAGGATATGTGTGGAAAGAGCCAACCAGAAACACGTCGTTTATTGGTTTTTCAACTATAAAATAAAATAAATACAATCTTGAAGAGCATGACGCTTGGCATGCTGCCATGGTATGGCCTCCCATGCCCTGGTAAAAATTTGAGAAGGTTTACCTTATGTCGTCATGCACGCCCTTCATAAATTAAACCATCACCGAGAAAGTTTCATGGTTTCCAGAGGGAAATCACCAAGATTGAAGGGGAATCCAAAATTCCAATGTCCATTGTCGTTGAAATTTTTATAACTCAGAACACACACCCTGCAAATTACCGTGTTCAAATATGGCACTTTTCCGGGCTCGTTTACCATATTTAGGAGATTATGTGCATTTTTAGGCATTAATGCACAGAATTCAAATTCAAACAATCAGTGCATGAAAAGGTGGAAACAATGGTCTCGAAAACCATGCGTGTGCTATTTAGTAAATTCTCATGCGTTTTACAAAGAATGGGCACATATTTGAAGGATATGTGTGGAAAGAGTCAACTACAAACACATCGTTTATAGACTTTTCAACTATAGAAAATTGAAATACATGCTTGAAAACATGAAGCCTAGTATGGTGCCAATGTATGGCCTCACCATGCCCTGGTAAAAATTTGAGAAGGTTTGGCTTATGTCGTCATGCACGCCCTTGATAAATCGAACCATCAATGTGGAAGTTTCATGGTTTCGAGTGGGAAATCACCAACATTGAAGGGGAATCCAAATTTCATTCGTCCTTTGTACTTGAGTTTTTTCTATGATGAACAAACACACTGCAAATCACCGTGTTCAAATTTGTCACTTTTCTAGACTCATTTACTATATTTAGCTGATTATGTGCTCTTTCTAGGAATTAATGCCCATAATTCAAATTTAAAAAATCGGTGCATGAAAAGATGCAAAAAAGGAGTGGAAAACCATTCGTGTGCTATTAAGTAAATTCATATGGCTTTTACAAGGAATTGGAAGAGATTTGAAGGATATGTGTGGCAAGAGTCAACCACAAACATGTCATTTATTGATTTTTCAACTATAGAAAAATGAAATACATGCTTCAAAAACATGACGCCTAGCATGGTGCCATGATATGACTTCACCATGCCAGGGTAAAAATTTGAGAAGGTTTGTCTTATGTGGTCATGCATGCCCTTCATAAATCGAACCATCACCGAGGAATTTCCACGGTTTTAAGAAGGAAATCACCAAAATTTAAGGGAATCCAAATTTCCTTCATCCTTTGTCCTTGACTTTTTTCTACGATGAACATACACCGTTCAAATCATCGAGTTCAAATTTGGCACTTGTCTCTGCTCATTTACCATATTTACGCGATTATTTGCATTTTCTAGGCATTAATGCACATAGTTCATATTCGAACAATCAATGCATGAAATGGTGCAACAAACAGTCTGGCCATGCGCATGATATTTAGTAAATTCTCATGCCTTTTACAAGGACTAGGTAGAGATTTCAAGTATATGTGTGCCAAGAGTCAACCACAAATACGTCGTTTATTAGTTTTTAAACTATAGAAAAGTGAAATACATGCTTGAAAAACATGACGCCTAGCATGATGCCATGGTATGGCCTCACCATGCCCTAGTTAAAATTTGAGAATGTTTAGCTTATTGCCTCATTCACACCCTTCATAAATCGAACCATCATTGAGGAAGTTTCATGGTTTTGAGAGGGAAATCACCGAGATTGAAGGGGAATCCAAATTTCCTTCGTCCTTGAGATTTTTCTATTATGAACATACACCCTACAAACCACTGTGTTCAAATTTGGCACTTTTCCGGGGTCAGTTACCATATTTAGGCAATAATGTGCTCTTCTAGGCATTAATGCACATCATTCAAATTTAAACAATTGGTGTATGAAAGGATGCAAAAAAATGGTCTGGAAACCCATGGGGGTGCTATTTAGTAATTTTTTTCATGCCTTTTACAAGGAATTGGCAGATATTTCAAGGATATGTGTGGCAAGAGTCAACTACAAATTCATCCTTTATTGGTTTTTCAACTATAGAAAAATGAAATACATGCTTGAAAAACATGAAGCCTCGCATGGTGCCATGGTATGGCCTCACCATCCCTGGAAAAAGTTTGAGAAGGTTTCGCTTATGACGTCATGCACGCCCTTCCTAAATCGAACCAACACCACGGAAGTTTCATGGTTGCGAGAGGGAAATCATCAAAATTTAATGGGATCCAAATTTACTTCGTCCTTCATCCTTGAGTTTTTTCTACGATGAAAAAACACACCATACAAATCACCATGTTCAAATTTGGCACTTTTCCGGGCTCATTTACCATATTTAGGCAAGTATGTTCATTTCCTAGGCATTAATGCACGTAGTTTAACTTCAAACAATTGGTGCATGAAAAGGTGCAAAAGACGTCTAGAAAACAATGCGCGTGATATTTAGTAAATTCTCATGCCTTTTACAAGGAATGGGCAGAGATTTCAAGGATATGTGTGGCAAGAGTCAACCACAAACGCGTCATTTGTTGGTTTTTCAACTATAGAAAAGCCAAATACATATTTGAAAAACATGAATCCTTGCATGGTGCCATGGTATGGCCTCACCATCCCTGGTAAAAATTTGAGAAGGTTTGTTTAATGTCGTCATGTAAGCCCTTCATAAGTCGAACCAATATTGCGGAAGTTCAATGGTTTCGAGAGGGAAATCACCAAAATTGAACGGGAATCCAATTTCCTTCGTCCTTTGTCCTTGAGTTTTTTCTACGATGAACATACACCTTGCAAATCATGGTGTTCAAATTTGGCACTTTTCCGAGCTCATTTACCATATTAGGCGATTATGTGCATTTTCTAGGCATTAATGCACGTAATTCAAATTCAAAGAATTGGTGCATGAAAAGGTGCAAATAACGGTCTGGAAAACAATGTGCATGCTGTTTAGTAAATTCTCATGCCTTTTACAAGGAATGGGCAGAGATTTCAAGGATATGTGTGGCAAGAGTCAACCACAAACGCGACATTTATTCGTTTTTGAACTATAGAAAAATGAAATACATGCTTGAAAAACATGACGCCTCGCATGGTGCCATGGTTTGGCCTCACCATGTCCTGGTAAAAATTTGAGAAGGTTTGACTTATGTTTTCATGCACACCCTTCGTAAACCAAACCATCACTGAGGGAGTTTCATGGTGTCGAGAGGGAAATCACCAAGACTGAAAGGGAATCCATATTTCCTTTGTCCTTTGTCCTTGAGTTTTTTCTACGATTAACATACACCCTGCAAATCACAGCGTTCAAATTTGGCACTTTTCCAGACTCATTTACCATATTTAGGTGATTGTTGGCATTTTGTAGGCATTAATGCACAAAATTCAAATTTAAACAATCGATGCATGAAAAGGTGCAAAAAATGGCCTGGAAAACAATGCACGTGCCATTTAGTAAATTCTCATTCCTTTTCAAGGAATGGGTAGAAATTTCAAGGAGATGTGTGGCAAGAGTCAACCACAAATGTGTCGTTTATTGGTTTTTCGACTATAGGAAGATGAAATACAATCTTGAAAAACTAGACGCATGGCATGGTGCCATGGTATGGCCTCACCATGCCCTGGTGAAAATTTGAGAATGTTTGTCTTATGTCGTCATGCACGCCCTTCATAAATTGAACCATCACCAAGGAAGGTTCATGGTTTCGAGAGGGAAATCATCAAGATTGAAGGGGAATCCAAATTTCCTTTGTCCTTGAGTTTTTTCTATAATGAACATACACCCTGCAAATCACCGTGTTCAAATTTAGCACTTTTCGGGGCTCATTTACCATATTTAGGTTATTATGAGCATTTTCTAGGAATTTAGCGCCGATATATTTAATCCAGCTACAACTGCACAGGTGTGATGACAAGGAAGTGGATTGTTTATCGACCGTGGTGCATCCTACGGTGCACATGTGCGGTCTGCGACACTGGGGTTCTGGCCAATTATAACACAACACACAATAGGCTGAGTGCACACAGTTTCTGGAGGCGACAGAGGTGAACCATGTGCGACAATGAATGACCAAGATTGTAAGGGAAGCCAAATTTCCTTCGTCGTTTGTCCTTGAGCTCTTAAAAACCACCACACCATACAGCTGTCAAGCCACTCCACCCCAGAGTTCTCTCGAAGCGTCGTTCATGGCACATCGCTGCATAATAACTTGTAAGGAAGGGATGGCATCCTGCCGAACCAAGCTCCATGGCGCCCGTGACCGCACACATGGTAACGAAGAGATGTCATCCCGCTGTGCCGAGTTCATCACCGCCCGCGGCCACTCAACTACGTGGGTAGACTTTGACGCTGCCATGGCTGAATGAGTGGCGGATCAAGAGGCGGCCAAAGCCGCAGAAAAGGAGTAGAAAAGGCAGAAAGCAGTCAAGAAAAGCGAGTCCCGCTGGTGCAAGAAAGAAGAGGCCGCATGCCGTGCTGAGGAGAGCTCGACGGAGATCCAGGCACGGTGGCCTGGTGCTGACATGGCCAGGAAGGAGAACGACAATGTCTGGCCAGCATGCCCTGATGCCCCAACCACCAGGATCGTGGCGTTAGCTACCATGATGCTGATGAGAGCTATGAGGAGATCCAAGCATGGTGGGCTGGCGCTGACAAGGTCGGGAAGGAGAACGATTATGCATGGGCAGCATGTGAGAAGTAGTTAGTGCGTGTGTTGCCAGTAAGTTTGAATAATTAATTACGAGCATCTACCGGTACTACATCTAGTTTTAGAGGAAATTACTAGTACTATAAGTTGGTACTGTCTATTACTAACGTACAGTGTGGTTCACTGAAGTTTTGTACCCGTACCCAGGCCCTAAATCTTTCCTAAACATCTACCCGTAGCCACCGCTGACTAGAGCTGGCTGTAGGCTATTTTTAGTCCAATCTCGTCGCGCCGACGGAAGGAAGCAAGCTTCTCCTTTGTTGCATAGGATCAATTCTGGCTATCTGAGTGAGGTAGGTTGACACTTGATTGCATTTCATAAACCAATAACTATTCATCTAGTGTCACCTTTCCCTCATTCATGTACATTGAATAACCCTGCTATAATGGAAGAGATTTTTAAATTTGCATGTGCAGTTGTAGATGTTGATAGATATAAGAGTTATTAGAAGATCACAAAACACACGGTTTCTATGCCATACCCATGTGTGTTTTTTGCATTGATGATCCATAAGTTAGTTACCTGTGCGATGTTTTCGAATAAAGTAAGTGTACCATTGACCGATTTAGTCGGTTACATCATTTGTGCAATTGCAGTTTAGCTTCTAAAATTTACTTGCCTCTTGTAGGTACACATTTCAACGCCAGTGATCCATGCTTCCACCTGGAGGAACACCTCGCCTCCGCTATGGCCGACTTGGGGCGGGCTCTTGCCCATATGAAGTGCCCCAGCAACTACCTCTTACGACTTACCAAGTGTGAACTGACTAGTTCAATCTTACCAACACGAGTTGCAATGGCTATATTTCATACGATTGATGTGTTAAGCATGTTGTAGTAAACATGCCTAACCCGTCTTATCTATTTTCCCTACCTTTTTATAGACAATAGGATCATTCTCTGCTCTAGTAGCACATGCCTAGCGATGTTTAACTCTGTCAATTTCATTTCTATTCGTACCAGTTTCAATGGCTATACTAGGTTGTGTGTAGTGAAACATGCCTGTTGTAGTAAACAATTCTATCCATTTTTTAATCCGTCCCTTTTCTATGTGCTACTCTTTTGCAATGAATATATCACTACAGATGTTGTCGTTTTATTACCATTTGCTATTTTTGGTGGCTGTTAACCCTGTTGTAGTTAACATTGCCTCTCCATCTACTTATGAAGGGCTACAATGGGCGACGATGTTGTTCGCCGTCGAGGTTAGCTGCATCCCATGCCTTATACACCATCCATTCCTAAATATAAGTATTTTTAGAGATTCCATAGACTACATATGGAGTAAAATGAGTGAATCTACATTCTAATCTAAACTATGTCTATATACATCCATATGTGTTCATATTGAAATCTCTAAACATACTTGTACTTAGGAACGGAGGTAGTTGTATTTTTCATTGTTTGTGCAATCACAGTTTAGCTTCTAACATTTACTGACTGCCTGTAGATACATATATCAGCGATATTGATCCATGCTTCGATACCTTTTGTGTATGGGGCAATCAGATATTCATGAACAAGAATCAAGTGAGGAAACTAAGAAAGATTGTTATATGAAAGAGACGACTGATGGGAATTAAGCTCTTTATTTATAGTTTGTCCAAGACAATAGTGAACTTTAGGATGGTAAGTAATGTGTTGCTTTTCCCTGCCCAGAATGAGTTACTCTATTAGACATGAATATCTAAAAGTTTTCTCTTCTCAGTGGTTTTGAAGCAATTTATTGATGATTACCTTGCAAACTACATGACTGGAATGGAAGCAACTAAGGTTAAAGTATATAATTTATACTACCAATAATCGTCTAGAAGTCTTCATGAAGGCGCTGAAGGATCGGTGGGCGATCGGCACAAGGGGTTGAACAAAAGTAGTTCGTGCCTATGGTATGCAGGAAGGCACATTATGGGCATTCCACTTCTTCAACACCATCGGCAACAAAAATGATTTGCACTTGTCTCTTCATATTTACTACCTCTAAATATGTGGTCATCATAGTTAATTGCTGCCTAATCCTGTAATGGTTGAACATATTGTACTGAGCATTTTATTTATGGATTGGTTGTTGAACCACCGTGCTGAGAATATGAATTCCATGTTTCATATTTCAAAATTTCCAATTCGAATAGTAAATTGTAGGGAAAAATAAAATTAAACATGAGCGAATAAAATAATGTACACATGGTTAGAAAGAAAACATCATGTGCCATGGAAAAATATTGAACAGACGGTTCTTTGACGTGAAATGTTTCCAATGCTCGATCGACACACACACGGTTTCGTCTCATATGTATGTGCCATTCATGGTAAGACAGCAAATGTTTCAAACCTATATGCGTGTGTAATATAGGACAAAAAATAAGATGGTGCATATATGGCGCCCGTGTGTAATAGGAACACTGTTCAAAAAAAATCTTCCGATTTAGTGATTTATCATCCAATTTATCGCTACTCTTGGGGTGACTGATAAGATTATGCCTTATCTTTAGCGTTTATCATTTGGGCCGATTTATCACTATGACAAGCAATTTATCGGGAATCTATTGATCAATTGGGCCTATTCATAGCACCATGTTTGCAAAAGCTATGTTTATTTGCGTTTTCTGGACCTTGTTAAGCTATATGTATTGTTGTCCAATTTTGTTTGTCATTATACAAGGATTCAAACACTAGGAATCAAGCTAACACTTCTGCCCAATATTATTTTGGTGTTAAATATAGCATATTTTAGTGTTCGGAACCTGGGATTTGCTATATTCAACACCAAAACAATATTGGTGTTGAATGCGCCCAATATTGTTTTGGTGTTGGATTAATAGTCGACCGATAAAATCGATTAATCTAACGATTTCCGATTAAACTCCTATCCCCAGCTGACCTAGACGCTAATGATAAGCGATACCCTCAACATTGGATAGCAATACCTATCGCATACATTTATGAAAATGTACACATTGGCAATAGTATACGCACCAACACATTCTATATTTTTTAGCCATGTGCGATAAAGTACATATCGCAAACACATTGGTAGATTAAATGTTTGTGATATCCACCTTTTCCACACGACTATAGCGGGATAATCATTTCAGATGTCTCTCGGATCAGAAATGTAATGTCGAGAGGTAACATGTGGGACATGCACGACTTCTCATATGTTTATTATATGGCAATCCTCAGTATTCACTTGCCTATCCCTGATGGTTTCTAGGTCGTGTGAGAAGGACCCCCTATCGCACACACTGACGAGGCGATGGTTTAAAATTCTCTCTCGGAAATGGGGTAAAAAATCGTTTGTATAGCACTTAACGGTACCAGTGTATGGCTCCTATCGGTTGCCGTACTCATCGACATGCAAGTTGTGAACCTATTACAAAACATGATAATCTCATACATCAACATATATCGCATCACATTTTGGCCATATCACATCACAACATGCCCTGCAAAAACAAGTTAGACGTCCTTTACTTTGTTCTTCCAATTTTTACGTGGCTACTAGGGCAAACTATAAGAACGGTTCTTATCTATGCAAAACTGTAACTGTGATATACAAGTTGCCTTTTAACCTTCTACAAGAACAACAATTGTTATATCAGATTCAACTAAGGTGGGAGAGATAGACACCCGCAAAGCCACTTTTATGCAATAGAAGTTGCATGTCAGTCAGTGGAACCGGTCTCTTGTGACTGCACAAGTAAGGTTGGTCCGAGCCTCTTCATCCCACAATACTGCCGAATCGAAATAAGACAAAGGAAGTAAGCAATTTTAACATCAACGCCCACAACTTCTTTGTCTTCTACTCATGCAAATACATCTACGCATAGACCTAGCTCATGAGGCCACTAGTGGGGAACAAAGCTTGGAAAACAAAATATTTCCAACAAACACCCAAGATCTATCTATGGAGATCCAAAGCAACGAGAGGGTAGTGTGTCTATGTACCCTTGTAGACCGAAAGCATTAGCGTCGTAATGCAGTTTGATGTAGTTGTATTCTCCATGATCCAATTGCGATCCAATCTGATCTAGTACCACACGTGCGGCACCTTCGAGTTTAGCACATGAACGGCACGATGGCTTCCTCTCCTTCTTGATCTCACAAGCGAGGGATAGGAGGTAGATGAGATTTGAACCAACATGGTGGTGTGGTGGTGGTGGTGGCAGTAGAATTCCGGCAGGGATTTGTCAAGCGCGTACCGGTGAAACGTGGGAGGAGTTGGGAGAGGTAACGGGCAAGGGTCGAAGGTTGGATCCCCTCAGTGCCTCCCCACCTTTATATTGGCCTGGAGGGGGCTAGCGGCTTTCCTTCCAAGCCCCTAGGGTCGTTGGCCAAGGTGGGAGGAAGGAAACCCCTCCTTTCCTTCCCCATCGATCGTCCCCCTTTTTTTATGATCTTATCCCTTTTGGGATATGATACTATTCCCTTTAGAGGGTGATCTTGGTGCACCTAGACCAGGGGTGTGGGGCCTTGCCCCACTATCCACGTTCATGTGGGTCCCTGTCACGCCCAAGATGCGACCTTATCCTAAAGGAACTCGAAGGTCCCACCAAGGATAGAAGTGCATCTTGAAGACGCTTTTGCAAGGTGGCTATCATTACATCAACATTACATAATAGATGGGGATACATACAAGAGGCATACAATGCCACACGAATACAACATCATCTTACATAAGAGCACCATCCGACTACGGATGAAACACAAACAGAAACTCAAACAACATCCAGCCTACTAGCCCAGGCTGCCGACCTGGAACCTATCCCCTGATCGAAGAAGAAGCAGAAGCAGAACTCCAAAACAAGTAAACATCGCTCTCGCGTCATGATCATCGCATAACCTGCACCTGCAACTGTTGTTGTAGTAATCTGTGAGCCACGAGGACTCAGAAATCCCATTACCATGGGTATCAAGACTAGCAAAGCTAAATGGGAAAGGAAGGGGTAAAGTGGTGAGCTTGCAGCAGCGGCTAAGCATGATATGGTGGCTAACATACGCAAATGAGAGCGAGAAGAGGAGCAAAGGAACGGTCGTCAACTAGTAATGATCAAGAAGTGATCCTAAGCTCCTACTTACGTCAAACATAACACAGAAACCGTGTTCACTTCCCGGACTCCACCGAGAAGAGAGCATCACGGATACACACACGGTTGATGCGTTTTAATTCGGATCTGGTGTCAAGTTATCTATGACCGGACATTAACAAATTCCCATCTGCCACATAACCGCGGGGATGGCTCTCGAAAGTTTATACCCTGCAGGGGTGTCCCAACTTAGCCCATGATAAGCTCTCGCGATCAACTAAGGATATTCCTTCTCCTAGGAAGACCCGATCAGTCTCGGAATCCCGGTTTACAAGACATTTCGACAATGGTAAAACAAGACCAGCAAAGCCTCCCGATGCACCGACAATCCCAATAGGAGCTGCACATATCTCGTTCTCAGGGCAACACCGGATGAGCAATCCGTACAACTAAAACCAGACCTCAAGTTTCCCTGAGGGGGCGCTGCAAAGGGCTCTAGTTCGGACCAGCACTTAGAGAAGCACTGGCCCGGGGGGGCTAAAATAAAGATGACCCTTGGGTTAATTACTCCCGAGGGAAAAGTAGGTGGTGGTGAGGCAAATGGTAAAACCAAGGTTGGGCCTTGCTGGAGGAGTTTTATTCAAAGCGAACTGTCGAGGGGGTCCCATAAATCACCCAACCGCGTTAGGGACGCAAAATCCGGGAACATAATACCGATATGACGGAAACTAGGGCGGCAAGAGTGGAACAAAACACCAGGCATAAGGCCGATCCTTCCACCCTTTACCAAGTATATAGATGCATTAATAATATAAGAGATATTGTGATATCCCAACAGAATCCTGTCCACCTTGGAGCAATCTTCAACTTCACCTGTAACTAACAATGCTATAAGAGGGGCTGAGCAAAGCGGTAACATAGCCAAACAACGGTTTTCTGGGAAGGGTGAAAAGGTTAGAGGCTGACATGGCAAATTGGGAGGCTTGATAAGCAAGAGATAGGTAGCACAGCATAGCAATAGAACGAAGCAACTAGCATAGCAATGATAGTAGTGAGATCCAGGGTAGTGGTCATCTTTCCTGAAATCCCGTTAGGAAGAAGAACGAGTCCATGAAGAAGACGAACGGAAGAAGACGAACCAAGCATAGACTAACGAATCCTCATGATTGCAACGAAAGAGGAACTATGGAGAAGAAGCACACAACAACGTAAACACACCACACATAGACAAGACATGATGCACAACAAGCATGATGTATGACAAGACTACATGAGGCTACTCATGGCAAGAGATGATGTAAACAAGAGCAACACATCAAGGCAAGTTTAAATGAGGCCGGGAACAACATATAACAATTCCGTAAGTCCTCATATGCAAATTTCGAAATAGGTCCAGATCTGAATAAACCTTATGTTCAAGTTGTTAAACAGCAAGTTAAAATGCACCAGGTTGATCTACACTAAATTCTAGTCAAGTTACATATAAAGTTCATTTAAATCGGAGCTACGGTCTAGAAGATATGAGCAAAACAAGTTAAAATGGCATTGATGCAAAATACATCCAAACATCAAGCAAACACCTCAAAACAAGGATGCAACATGATAATATGAAACTACATGCAAATCTAAGCAAGTTTCATATAGGGCACACTCAAAACGGAGTAACGGTTCAACAAATACACCCTGTACAAGTTTAAAGGACAAGCTGTCCAAAACAGCAACTACGCATATTGCAAGCACCAACACACTATGCTACAGCATATTAACGTGAAACCAAAAGGCATGGGCATGAAGTACAGGTAAAGCATGACAAAACATGAACACTGAGCTAACTCCAGAAATCACTAGAACATGCTCAAAAGGACATGGCAAGATTGCAAATAATAATAGTTTCAGGCTTAGCAGAAATAACGTCGGGTTGCAATGTTTAGAGCTATCAAACAACATGTTACAGGAACATAACATGGCAAACAAAGCATGGCATGAATCTACTAAACTCATAGAACAAATGTCCCTTACTGAACATGAACCAAAAAGGAACAGAAGATATGATGGCACCCATGTAAACATGGCAAGTTATATGACAGATTTAGACATGGCAGGAACAACAATGAGTAGGCCTGTTGGTGAGCTTGAACTACTCACCACAGAGCAATACATGGCATGGAAAGCCAACAAACAGTAAGAATACATGTTTGTGAAGCTAAGCATGGCAAGATCAAGTTCCTAGCATGCTTGGATCACTAGCAAAACACATGGCAAAACTGAACTTAATGTTAACAGGCTGACAACAACATTACTTAGCAACTTGGGAGCAAGATTACAACAAGCTAAAGCAAGCTATGAACGCGACCATGGCATTAATGGAGAGAGCATGACATGTATAACAAAACATCCTTAGTGAACAACTCCAGATTATGCATAGAATGACTTGTAGCAGCAGGTTTATATAGCATCATGATATAACAGAATCAGCCTAGCAAAACAGAAATAGCAAGTACCCTAATTCACGAGCTTGATGCACTCACTACAAGACTTACAAAAAATACGTGGATGGCACCACTGTGAAGATGGCATGATGTAGTACAAAACACATGTAGACATCAAGCTCATAATGTGCAAACATCAAATGCACCAAAAATGACAAAACATCAAGTTATAACAGTTTCAGCAGATTAACAGCAACATGCACTCTTGCAACGATGATTCGGGCATCAATATGATCTCAAACAAGCATGGCACAATGGAATGAAATGAAGAGCATATCATGGTGAACATTTTGACATATTACACGCACAAAACAGAGCTACATGCATAGAGTTATGATGCGATGAATAAGTGCAAAAAATATACCAGATCTGGGGACTTAGGCAAAAAATTACCTCGGGGAAAAGCTGGACGGGGTCGTGCGGGATGGGGAGGACCGGGCGCGAGGGGCGGCGTTTGGATCGTCTCCCGGTGGATCTGGTCCACCTGGACCGGATCTGGAGCGGGTCGGGTCCGGCGACGGCAAGGACGAGGCGTGGAGCCGCGGCGGCGGGACAGTGAAGCTCCGGCGAGGCTGGTGGGCTCTGGTGGTGCGGGGCCGGGGAGGCGCGGGCGGCGCGCGGCAGGGAGGCTGGGACGGCGCAGAGAGCTCTGCGGCGGCGGCAGGGCGCGGCGCACGCCGGCGGGGCAGGTCGCCGGTGGCGGGCGGCGGGAGGTGCAGGCGCGGGCTCTGGCAGGAGCTCGGGGCGAGCGGCTCGGAGGCGAGGCGGCGCTGGGCGGGGAGGTTCGGCGCGGCGACGGACGGAGACGAGGCCGGCGAGGCGGACGGCGGGGTCGGCGCCGGCGAACTGCTCACCGGCGGCGGTCGAAGACGGAGGCGACGAAGGGCCGGGCGGCGGAGGCGCGGGCGGTGAATTGGGACGGGCGGCGACGCGGTGCGGGCCGCGGGGGCCCCTCACGGGCCGAGCGGGCCGACGGCGGCGGACGGTGGCGGGAGGCCACGTGGCAACGTGCGGTTGGCCGGGGGCGGAGAAGCGGACATGTCCAGCGGGGGAGCGAACATGTCCGACGGCGCGAGGGGAGCGGGTTAGGGTTAGGGTAGGATTATACCGCAAATTTGGAAGGGGGAGGCACATTTATAGGTAGAGGGAGCTAGGAGAGTCCAAATGGGGTGCGGTTTTTTCCCAAAAGATCGTGATCGAACGACCGAGAGCATGGAAGGGGTTTGGATGGGTTATTGGGCCACTTTGGAGGGGTGTTGGGCTGCGAAGAGAAAGGGGTTTCGGGCTACGCGGTTAACCGTTGGAGTATCAAACGACCTCCAAATGGCACGAAACTTGACAGCCGGTCTACCGGTGGTGTATCAAGGCCGCTTGGCAAATCACGGTCCATTCCGAGAATGTTTAATACCCACTCACAACAGGAGACAAAAGGGGAACGCCGGAGGGCATAGGAGTGCCGGATTGCAAAACGGACAACAGGGAAAATGCTCGGATGCATGAGACGAACACCTATGCAAAATGAAATGCACATGATGACATGACAAAATGCAACACGCAAGCGAAAGACATGGCAATGACGGCGAATAACTGGCAGACACCCGGCGCATCGGATCTGGGGCGTTACTTTGGTGCTCTCAAGGCGGAGCAAGAACTCAAGAAGTCCAAGTCTACTCGACTCCAAGAACACTTCGCGACGACCATGCTCCACGACGGCGAGCATGAGGCTAGTACCACCGAGAAGTCCAAGCCCGACGAGCTCCAAGATGACGCTCCAAAGTTCAACTTCACCACCATCCCTCTTGTGGCATTGACGACGCCGAGTATACCACGACTCTTTTTCAAGACAGCACGGTGACTGAAGGAAATATGCCCTAGAGGCAATAATAAAGTTATTATTTATTTCCTTATTTCATGATAAATGTTTATTATTCATGCTAGAATTGTATTAACCGGAAACATAATACATGTGAGAATACATAGACAAACAAAGTGTCACTAGTATGCCTCTACTTGACTAGCTTGTTTATCAAAGATGGTTATGTTTCCTAGCCATGGACAAAAGAGTTGTCATTTGATTAATGGGATCACATCATTAGGAGAATGATGTGATTGACATGACCCATTTCGTTAGCCTAGCACTTGATCGTTTAGTATGTTGCTATTGCTTTCTTCATGACTTATACATGTTCCTGTAACTATGAGAATTATGCAACTCCCGTTTACCGGAGGAACACTTTGGGTACAACCAAACGTCACAACGTAACTGGGTGATTATAAAGGAGTACTACAGGTGTCTCCGAAGGTACATGTTGAGTTGACATATTTCGAGATTAGGTTTTGTCACTCCGATTGTCGGAGAGGTATCTCTGGGCCCTCTCGATAATGCACATCTTTATAAGCCTTGCAAGCAATGTGACCAAATGAGTTGGTTACGGAATGATGCATTACGGAACGAGTAAAGAGACTTGCCGGTAACGAGATTGAACTAGGTATTGGATACCGACGATCAAATCTCGGGCAAGTAACATACCGATGACAAAGGGAACAACGTATGTTGTTATGCGGTTTGACCGATAAAGATCTTCGTAGAATATGTAGGAACCAATATGGGCATCCAGGTTCCGCTATTGGTTATTGACCGAGAATAGTTCTAGGTCATGTCTACATAGTTCTCGAACCCGTAGGGTCCGCACGCTTAACGTTACGATGACAGTTATATTATGAGTTTATGAGTTTTGATGTACCGAAGGAGTTCGGAGTCCCGGATGAGATCAGAGACATGACGAGGAGTCTCGAAATGGTCGAGACATAAAGATTGATATATTGGAAGCCTATGTTTGGACATCGGAAAGGTTTTGGGTGAAATCAGGATTTTACCGGAACACCGGGGGCTTACCGGAACCCTCCCGGGGGTTAATGGGCCTTAGTGGGTCATGAGGGAGAAGAGGAGGGCCAGCCAGGGCAGGCCGTGCGCCCCCTCCCCCCCTAGTCCGAATAGGACAAGGAAGGGGGGGGGGGGGCGCCCCCCTTTCCTCTTTCCCCTCCCCCCTTTCCTTCTCCACCAAGGCAAGAGGGGGGAGTCCTACTCCCGGTGGGAGTAGGACTCCTCCAGGCGCACCCCAAGGGGGCCGGCCGCACCTTCCCCTCCCTCCTTTATATACGGGGGCAGGGGGGCACCCCATAACACACAAGTTGATCTACGGATCGTTCTTTAGCCGTGTGCAGTGCCCCCCTCCACCATATTCCACCTCGGTCATATCGTCTTAGAGTTTAGGCGAAGCCCTGCGCCGGTGGAGCATCATCATCGTCACCACGCCATCGTGCTGACGGAACTCATCCCCGAAGCTTTGCTGGATCGGAGCCCGGGGATCGTCATCGAGCTGAATGTGTGCTGAACTCGGAGGTGCCGTACGTTCGGTACTTGGATCGGTCGGATCATGAAGACGTACGACTACATCAACCGCGTTGTCATAATGCTTCTGCTTACGGTCTACGAGGGTACGTGGACAACACTCTCCCCTCTCGTTGCTATGCCATCACCATGATCTTGCGTGTACGTAGGAATTTTTTTTGAAATTACTACGTTCCCCAACAGTGACGACTACGACTAAGGAGCAACTCAAGGATCATGATTTCGAGGCCACCACCACCACCACTTCAGTAATTTGAGTGGCTCCACTATATGTGACATTGAGTGCACCTACCTAGAGGGAGGGAGGGAGCGAGCTACCACCACAAAGAGAGAGTGAGGTAGTTGATAGGGCATGTGAGCCCATTTTGATTTCTAACAACTTAACCTCTCACTACTGGAATCAGGGAATTTGCCATCAGCCAGTTCTTTGCCGTCAGCTATCAGAAAGCAGATGGCAAAGAACAAGATGATGGCAAACATATACTTTGCCATGTGCCAGTTCTTTGTCGTCCGCCAGCTAACGCCAAAGGTCCCAAAGGCAGACGGCAAAGAGCCCAGCTGGGCCCCACTGAACCCTGGGGCTAGTTAGGTCAGACAAACGGGTTCTTTGTCGTCTACCGGCTCTTTGCCGTCTAACTTTGGGACCTTTGCCGTCCGCTGGTAGACGACATAGAAAAGAACCTAATGGACGTCTGTTTCCCCCCATCTCGCTCTCTCTCCCACCTCTGTCTCTCTCCCCACCTCTCTGTCTCTCTCCGCACCTCTCACCCGCGCGGCTCCTAGGAGCCAGAGCCACCGCCGCCGCCCCCGGAGCCCTTCCCGCCGCCGGTCAACTCACCCGCCCCGCCCCTGGATCCAGGCTGTGGCGGCCACCCCTCCCCATCGCCGGAGGAAGGCCGCGGGGCCCCTGCATCACCCTCCGGACCCAAAGCCACT
>NC_041391.1:313119075-313141488 GCF_002162155.2 Triticum dicoccoides
CAGCCGCCCCGCCCCCGCCCCATTGCCGGAGCATGGCCGCGGGGCCCCTGCGTCTCCCCTCCCCCGCCGCCGGAGCTGCGCCACCCCGCCCCGCCACTGGAGCCACGCCGTGCCACCCCTCCCCGTGGCCTACCTCCACCAGCCCCCTTCTAACAGCCATCCTCCACCGGCCGCCCTCACCGGAGCCAACCATGGCATTTTGGAAACTCTCCCAGAAATGAGAAGTGAAAAGACTACAACGGTCTGAATTGATCTCTAGTGGAACACCATGAAGTGACACTCTTTGGGAAATATATAAGTCAGCGAGCTGACTAGAAGTGATACTTTCTGGAACAGGTAGGAAGTGGGCCACTTTGGAGAGACGATCAATGACTACGAAGATTGCATTATTCCCTCTTTTGGTCCTGGGAAAGCCGGTGATGAAGTCCATACCAACTTTATCCCATTTGCACTCAGGAATAGCTAAAGGCTGAAGAGTTCCATCAGGTCTCTGATGCTCTGCCTTAACGCGACGAAAAACGTCACAGTTAGCAATGAACTGAGCAATTTCTCTTTTCATCCTAGTCCACCAGAACCTCTGGCGTAGGTCCTAATACATCTTAGTACTACCGGGATGAATCGTGAGAGGAGATTCAAGTGCCTCCTTAAGAATCAATTGTCGAAGATGCTGATTCTTGGGAACCACCAAGCGATTCTCAAAGAAAACAACACCTCAGTCATCCATAGAGAAACATCCACCAACTCCCTTCTTAATGTTTCTCTTGATGCGTGATACGTCTCCAACGTATCTATGATTTTTGATTGTTTCGTGCTATTATATTATCTGTTTTGGATGTTTAATGGGATTTATTATACAGTTTTATACTATTTTTGGGACTAACCTATTAACCGGAGGCCCAGTCCAAATTGCTTTTTTTTGCCTGTTTCAGTGTTTTATAGAAAAGGAATATCAAACGGAGTCCAAACGGAATAGACCTTCGGGAGAGTGATTTTTGGAACAAACGTGATCCAGAGGACTTGGAGTGGACATCAGGAAAGAAGCGAGGAGGCCACGAGAAAGGGAGGCGCGCCTGCTCCCCTGGGTGCACCCCCACCCTCGTGGACCCTTCGCAGCTCCACCGACCTACTACTTCCTCCTATATATACCCATATATACCGAAAACATCCAAGAACACAATAGATTGGGAGTTCCGCCACTACAAGCCTATGTTGTCACCAAAAACCAATCGGGACCCTGTTCCGGCATCTTGGCGGAAGGGGATCCCTCATCGTTGACCATCTTCATCATCCCGGCGCTCTCCATGATGATGAGGGAGTAGTTCACCCTCGGAGCTGAGGATATGTACCAGTAGCTATGTGTTTGATCTCTCTTTCTCTCGTGTTCTTGATTCGGCATGATCTTGATGTAACGCGAGATTTGTTATTATAGTTAGATCTTATGATGTTTCTCCCCCTCTACTCTCTTGTAATGGATTGAGTTTTCCCTTTGAAGTTATCTTATCGGATTGAGTCTTTAAGGATTTGAGAACACTTGATCTATGTCTTGCATGTGCTTATCTGTGGTGACAATGGGATATTCACGTGATCTACTTGATGTATGTTTTGATGATGAACTTGCGGGTTCAGTGACCTTGTGAACTTATGCATAGGGGTTGTCACATGTTTTCATCTTGACTCTCCGGTAGAAACTTTGGGGCATTCTTTGAAGTACTTTGTGTTGGTTGAATAGATGAATCTGAGATTGTGTGATGCATATCATATAATCATACCCGCGGATACTTGAGGTGACATTGGAGTATATAGGTGACATTAGGGTTTTGGTTGATTTGTGTCATAAGGTGTTATTCTAGTACGAACTCCGTGATAGATTGAACGGAAAGAATAGCTTCCTATTATTTTACTACGGACTCTTGGATAGATCGATCAGAAAGGATAACTTTGAGGTGGTTTCTTCGTTTGTTCTCCGCTATTAGTGACTTTGGAGTTACTCTTTGTTGCATGTTGAGGGATAGTTATATGATCCAGTTATGTTATTATTGGTGAGAGAACTTGCACTAGTGAAAGTATGAACCTTAGGCCTTGTTTTCTATCATTGCAATACCATTTGTGCTCACTTTTAACATTAGTTACCTTGCTGTTTTTATTATTTCAGATTACAATAACCTATATGTACCATCCATATTGCACTTGTATCACCATCTCTTCGCCGAACTAGTGCACCTATAAAATTTAACATTGTATTGGGTGTGTTGGGGTCACAAGAGACTCTTTGTTATTTGGTTGTAGGGTTGTTTGAGAGATACCATCTTCATCCTACACCTCCCACAGATTGATAAACCTTAGGTCATCCACTTGAGGGAAATTTTCTATTGTCCGACAAACCTCTGCACTTGGAGGCCCAACAACGTCTACAAGGAGAAGGTTGCGTAGTAGACATCAAGCTCTTTTCTGGCCCCGTTGCCGGGGAGGTGAGTACTTGAAGGTATATCTTTAGATCTTGCAATCGAATCTTTTAGTTTCTTGTTTTATCACTAGTTTAGTTTATAAAAGAAAACTATAAAAAAATGGAATTAAGGGTGCCTCATATGCTTCATCTTTTTAATGTCTTTCATGAAAATGATGGGAAGGAAAATTGTGCTCAAGTGCTAGAAGAAGAATTACATAGAATGCTTGGCATAAAATATGTGAATGATGAGCATGATTGCAATGTTGTTAGTATGAATTCTTTGAATACCCATGATGCTAATGATATGCAAAGCCACAAGCTTGGGGATGCTATGTTTGATGAAGATGATATTTTTTGTCCCCCAAGTTTTGATGAGCAAATTTATTATGGTAAAAGCATGCCTCCTATTTATGATGATTATTGTGATGACATGTATGCCATAAAGAATAAACATAACCATGAAACTTGTCATCATGATTTTAATTTTCAATTGGATTATGCTTCACATGATAGTTATTTTGTTGAGTTTGCTCCCACTACTATTGATGAGAATAAATTTGCTTATGTGGAGAGTAGTAAAATTTATATGCAAGTAGATCATGAAAATAATGCTTTATGTGATGGTTATATTGTTGAATTCATTCATGATGCTACTGAAAATTATTATGAGGGAGGAATATATGCTTGTAGGAGTTGCAATGATATCAAGTTTCCTCTCTATGTGCTTAAAGTTTTAAAGTTATGCTTGTTGTTGATTATTGTTCCCATAAGTTGTTTGCTCATAAAATCCCTATGCATAGGAAGTGGGTTAGACTTAAATGTGTTACTAATATTCTTCATGAAGCTCTCTTTATGTTTCAGTTCTTATCTTTTATGCGAGCATCATTGAAATCATTATGCCTAGCTAAAAGGCATTAAAGAAAAGCGCTTGTTGGGAGACAACCAATATTTACCTTTACTGTTTTTGTGTGTTCACATGATTATGCTACTGTAGTAATCATTTTTTATGGATTTTGTTTCAATAAAGTGCCAAGTAAGACCTTTAGGATAGCTTACGGTGATAGTTGTGTTGATCCTGCTGAAAATCAGAAACTTTTGCACACAGTAACTTAGTTTTGATAATTCACAGCAACATGATTTTGATCTGATTCTTTTTTTCTGTATTGGTAAACAAATTGCTCAGGTTTTCCTAATTTAGTATAATATTGGATTTAGAGAAGTATTCAAATGATACAGATTACTACAGACTGTTCTGTTTTTGACAGATTCTGTTTCATTGTGTTGTTTGCTTATTTTGATGAACCTATGAGTAGTATAGGAGGGTATGAACCATAGAGAAGTTGGAATACAGTAGATATTACACCAATATGAATTTGGAATGAGTTCACAGCAGTACCTAAGTGGTGGTTTATTTTCTTATACTAACGAAGCTTACTAGTTTTCTGTTGAGTTTTGTGTTGTGAAGTTTTCAAGTTTTGGGTAAAGATTCGATGGACTATGGAATAAGGAGTGGGAAGAGCCTAAGCTTGGGGATGCCCAAGGCACCCCAAGGTAATATTCAAGGATAACCAACAACCTAAGCTTGGGGATGCCCTGGATTGGATCCCCTCTTTCGTCTTCGTTCATCGGTAACTTTACTTGGAGTTATATTTTTATTCACCACATGATATGTGTTTTGCTTGGAGCGTCATTTTATTTTCTGTTGTTTTGCTTTCTGTTTGAATAAAATACAAAGATCTGAAATTCTTAAATGTTAGAGAGTCTTCACATAGTTACATAATTATTCGACTACTCATTGATCTTCACTTATATCTTTTGGAGTAGTTTGTCATTTGATCTAGTGCTTCACTTATACCCTTTTATAGCACGGTGGTGGTTTTATTTTGAAGAAATGGATGAACTCTCATGCTTCACTTATATTATTTTGAGAGTCTTTTAGAACAACATGTTAATTTTCTTTGGTTATGAATTTAGTCCTAATATGATGGGCATCCACGAGGGATATAATAAAAACTTTCATATAAAGTGCATTGAATACTACGAGAAGTTTGATTCTTTATGATTGTTTTGAGATATGAAGATGGTGATATTAGAGTCATGATAGTGGAGTAGTTGTGAATTTGACGAATACTTGTGTTAAAAGTTTGTGATTCACGTAGCATGCACGTATGGTGAACCGTTATGTGATGAAGTTGGAGCATGATTTATTTATTGATTGTCTTCCTTATGTGTGGAGGTCGGGATCAAGCGATGGTTAACTCATACCAACCCTTCCCCTAGGAGCATGCGTGTAGTACTTTGTTTTGATAACTTCTAGATTTTTGCAATAAGTATGTGAGTTCTTCATGACAAATGTTGAGTCCATGGATTATACGCACTCTCACCCTTCCACCATTGCTAGCCTCTCTTATGCCACACAACTTTCGCCGGTACCATACACCCACCATATACTTCCTCAAAACAGCCACCATACCTACCTATTATGGCATTTCCATAGTCATTCCGAGATATATTGCCATGCAAATTTCCACCGTTCCATTTATTATGACACGCTCCATCATTGTCATATTGCTTTGCATGATCATGTAGTTGACATCGTATTTGTGGCAAAGCCACCATACATAATTTTTCCATACATGTCACTCTTGATTCATTGCACATCTCGGTACATCGCCAGAGGCATTCATATAGAGTCATATTTTGTTCTAAGTATCGAGTTGTAATTCTTGAGTTGTAAGTAAATAAAAGTGTGATGATCATCATTATTAGAGCATTGTCCCATGTGACGAAAGGATGATGGAAGAAATGATTCCCTCACAAGTTGGGACGAGTCTCCGGACTTTATGGAAAATAAAAGAGGCCAAAGAAGCCCAAATAAAAAAAGAGGCCAAAGAAGCCCACAAAAAAATGAGAGAAAAAGAGAGAAGGGACAATGTAACTATCCTTTTACCACACTTGTGCTTCAAAGTAGCACCATGATCTTCATGATAGAGAGTCTCCTATGTTTTCACCTTCATATGCTAGTGGGAATTTTTCATTATAGAACTTGGCTTGTATATTCCAATGATGGGCTTCCTCAAATTGCCCTAGGTCTTCATGAGCAAGCGAGTTGGATGCACACCCACTTAGTTTCTTTTTGAGCTTTCATACACTTATAGCTCTAGTGCATCTGTTGCATGGCAATCCCTACTCACTCACATTGATATCTATTGATGGGCATCTCCATAGCCCATTGACACGCCTAGTTGATGTGAGACTATCTTCCTCCTTTTTGTCTTCTCCACAACCACCATATTCTATTCCACCTATAGTGCTATGTCCATGGCTCACGCTCATGTATTGCGTGAAGCATGAAAAAGTTTGAGAATACTAAAGTATGAAACAATTGCTTGGCTGAAACCGGGGTTGTGCATGATTTAAATATTTTGTGTGTTGAAGATAGAGCATAGCCAGACTATATGATTTTGTAGGGATAGCTTTCTTTGGCCATGATATTTTGAGAAGACATGACTGCTTGGTTAGCATGCTTGAAGTATTACTATTTTTATGTCAATATGAAACTTTTGTCTTGAATATTTCGAATCTGAACATTCATGCCACAATAAAGAAAATTACATTGAGAATTATAGGTAGCATTCCCCATCAAAAATTCTGTTTTTATCATTTACCTACTCGAGGACGAGCAGGAATTAAGCTTGGGGATGCTCGATACGTCTCCAACGTATCTATGATTTTTGATTGTTCCATGCTATTATATTATCTGTTTTGGATGTTTAATGGGCTTTATTATACACTTTTATACTATTTTTGGGACTAACCTATTAACCAGGGGCCCAGTCCAAATTGCTGTTTTATGCCTGTTTTAGTGTTTCGCAGAAAAGGAATATCAAAAGAGTCCAAACGGAAGGAAACCTTCGGGAGAGTGATTTTTGGAACAAACGTGATCCAGAGGACTTGGAGTGGACGTCAAGAAATAAGCGACGAGGCCACGAGGCAGGGAGGCACGCCTGCCCCCCTGGGCGCGCCCCCCACCCTCATGGGGCCCTCACAGCTCCACCGACCTACTTCTTCCTCATATATATACCCATATACCCCGAAAACATCCAGGAACACAATAGAACGGGAGTTCCGCCGCCGCAAGCCTCTGGAGTCACATAAAACCAATCGGGGCCCTGTTTCGGCACCCTGCCGGAGGGGGATCCCTCACCGGTGGCCATCTTCATCATCCCGGCGCTCTCCATGATGAGGAGGGAGTAGTTCACCCTCGGGGCTGAGGGTATGTACCAGTAGCTATGTGTTTAATCTCTCTCTCTCTCTCTCTCGTGTTCTTGATTCGGCACGATCTTGATGTACCGCGAGCTTTGCTATTATAGTTGGATCTTATGATGTTTGTCCCCCCTCTACTCTCTTGTAATGGATTGAGTTTTCCCTTTGAATTTCTCTTATCGGATTGAATCTTTAAGGATTTCAGAACACTTGATGTATGTCTTGCATGTGCTTATCTGTGGTGACAATGGGATATTCACGTGATCTACTTGATGTATGTTTTGGTGATCAACTTGCGGGTTCTGTGACCTTGTGAACTTATGCATAGGGGTTGGCACACGTTTTCGTCTTGACTCACCGGTAGAAACTTTGGGGCACTCTTTGAAGTTCTATGTGTTGGTTGAATAGATGAATCTGAGATTGTGTGATGCATATCGTATAATCATGCCCACGGATACTTGAGGTGACAATGGAGTATCTAGGTGACATTAGGGTTTTGGTTGATTTGTGTGTTAAGGTGTTATTCTAGTATGAACTCTATGATAGATTGAACGGAAAGAATAGCTTCATGTTATTTTACTACGGACTCTTGAATAGATAGAATAGAAAGGATAACTTTGAGGTGGTTTCGTACCCTACCATAATCTCTTCGTTTGTTCTCCGCTATTAGTGGCTTTGGAGTGACTCTTTGTTGCATGTTGAGGGATTGTTATATGATCTATCTATGTTATTATTGTTGAGAGAACTTGCACTAGTGAAAGTATGAACCCTAGGCCTTATTTCCTAGCATTCCAATACCGTTTACGCTCAGTTTTACCACTTGTTACCTTGCTGTTTTATATTTTCAGATTACAAATACTCATATCTACCATCCATGTTGCACTTGTATCACCATCTCTTCGCCGAACTAGTGCACCTATACAATTTACCATTGTATTGGGTGTGTTGGGGACACAAGAGACTGTTTGTTATTTGGTTGCAGCGTTGTTTGAGAGAGACCATCTTCATCCTACAACTCCCACGGATTGATAAACCTTAGGTCATCCACTTGAGTGAAATTTTCTATTGTCCTACAAACCTCGGCACTTGGAGGTCCAACAACGTCTACAAGGAGAAGGGTTGCGTAGTAGACATCAATGCGGATGACACCCCTATCAAACTTCTGGTCAGCAATGATCTGATCCTCGAGTGTAGGTTTCGCCACCAAGGTAGAAAGGAATCCATGAGGAGCAATGTGAAGGTTCAGCATACAGAATTCCTCATGGAGAAGTGGTTGGCCCTGCTGCAACATGAGATTATTGCAATAGGATTTACGGCTTAGTGCATCATCCATAACATTGGCTTTGCCTGGAGTGTAGGTAATCCCTAGATCATAATCTGAGATCACCTCCAACCAACGTCTTTGCCTAAGGTTCAGATCTGGTTGGGTGAAGATATACTTGAGACTCTGGTGATCGGTGTAGATCTCGCAACGTTTACCAAGAAGGTAATGTCGCCAGGTCTTGAGTGCATAGACTACAGCTGACTTTGCACGCATGCTTATTCCTCGTTAATGACTTTGCACGCATGCTGAATCTCATCAGGCACCATATTTCATCATGCATTTCAAATTCTTCATATTATATATCAAATGCATGTATGAATTACAAGATATAGGGGGAGATCTCCAAGATTCAACTCTTCAAATGTGCATTGCCTCAAAAGCAAATTCCTCACTATGCACATCTTCAGGGGGAGTTCCTCTATATCTTGCAATCAAATTCCTCAAAATCAGTGTATACACTTCATATGTTTATCCCCGTTGAACACTTAACCTATGTTGTCATCAATCACCAAAAAGGGGGAGATTGTAAGTGCATCTAGTGCCCCTTAGTGATTTTGGTGTATTGAAGACTTATAGGTTAAGCGACTAATGCGTTTGTGAGTATACACAGGTCTATAAGTCTATGAGGAGTTTGATATTTACAGAGAAAGTCGACCCCTAAAAATGAAGTTCTTCATCTGAAGACTTTGATATTCTGAAGACTTTCTGAAGACTTTGAAAGTGAAGAAATTGCTGTGACCTTGAAGACTTGGTATTCATTTGAGGAACATGAAGCGTGAAGACTTTTGTTTTCGTAGTTTCATTTTCTCCTTCTTGAGTCATAGGAAACACCGTACTGTTAAAGGGGGTCGAGGAAATACTAAGGAAAAATTTCCATGTGATGCTCAACTCAAAATCCTACGCCTACCAATCCCTTCGAGTGAAGCCTTTGGAAATCTCATACAGTTCAGTCACTTTCTTCAGTGACAGAGACGAAGTTCTTCTGGTTACTGATGAATTTGTTCTGACTGAGGAGTTAGGAATTCGCCAGTGCGGATTACCTACACAGCGAGGAACATGATAGCCCTGAGGAATTTGAGAGTCAAATTTCCGACCGTTGCTGTGCTGCGTGCCAGCTGTCCCAAAATATCTTATCCACCTAACGGTCATATCATTGAGGGGCATTTATGTCTTATCATGTCGGGCTGCTCCCTAGGCTATAAATAGCCGCCCCCTACAACCGCTAGCTGGTTGGCTGCTCCGAGAGAACTTGACACTTGTCATTTGAGAGCAACCCATCCTCCGAGGACTTTGAGCGAAAATCATCAAGTGAGGAAAATCCCAAACCCAAACACCTACAAACCCCAAAGTGATTGAGCATCACTGAAGAAATTGATCCTGCGTGGATCCGACGCTTGTTACCTTTGAAGACTGTGCTTCTTCCAGACGGTTACGTGTCAAGGTCTAGAGCATCCAAGAGGAATTGTGGATCGCCGAGTGACCAAGTCTGTGAAGGTTTGGAAGTCGCCTGAAGACTTACCACGAGTGATTGGACGGGATTTGTGTGATCTTAGTTCAAGGAGAATACGGTGAGGACTGGGTGTCCTGAGCTGCGTGCTCAGAGACTGGGTGTCCGGGACTGCATGTCCTCGAGTTTAAATACTCAGCCGCTCCAACCAGACGTACAACTGAGACATCAGTTGGAACTGGTCTACCAAATCATTGTCTTCACCAACCTAACTGGTTCTATTTCCTCAACCCTTTCATTTCCTCATTACTGTGTTGACTGTTTGTTCATATCTGTGTTTGAAGACTTTGACTGAAGACTTTCTCAATTTCCTCAGTTCAATTTCTTCAGTCTGTTTGTCTTCATCTTGTGTTATCCTGTGATTACGCTTTCTGTACTCTGTGCTAGTCTTCATTTCATCATGATGACCATGCTTGTATTCTGTTATGCTTACTTCTGAGTACTTATTCCACTGCTAATAGTTCTTCGCTAAGGAATTTCCTCACCGGCAAATTCCTCAGTGAAGAATTCAAAAAAGTTGCCTATTCACCCCCCTCTAGTCGACATAACGCACTTTCAATTGGTATCAGAGCAAGGTACTCCCTTGTTCTGTGTGATTTTGGTTTAACCGCTTGGAGTTTTAGTTATGTCAACCGCAGGTATGATCAAGGTCTCGGCTGGGTGTCCTACCTTTGATGGGACGTACTACCCCTACTGGAAAAACAAGATGCGAATGCATCTCGAGGCAATTGACAACAATCTCTGGTATGTTGTGGAAAATGGTGTTCCCTCTGTTTCACCCTCACTGAACGCTACCGATGTGAAGAGATTCAAGCAACTCGATTCTCAAGCGAAGAATATCATATGTGGCCATCTGAGTAAAGGACAGTATGGAAGAGTGAGTGCTTTGGAAACTGCTAAGCTTATCTGGGATAGGCTGTCCAAAGTAAATGAAGGAGTCTCAACTCAGCGTGACTCTCGAGTTGATGTTCTTCGGAATCTCTTCAACCGCTTCAAAAGACTCGACAATGAAAATGTCCAACAAACCTTTGATCGCCTCACTGACATCTCAAATGAGCTTCAAGCCCTCGGTGCCACTGACATCACTGACCATGAGGTGGTGAAGAAACTGTTGAGATCGCTTGATTCCTCATTTGATACTCTGGGTCTGATGATACAAGAATGGGCTGACTACAAGTCTCTTGATCCTGCCGATATCCTCGAAAGGCTAAATACTCACGAGTTCCAGCTTGCTGAAAAGAGAGATCTCTATGGTTCGAGCTATGGCAAACCACGTGCCCTGATGGCCAAGGTTGTGTCTGAGTCTGAATGTGAGGACTCTGGTAGTAGCCTTGGTGATCCTGAAGAACTGAGCCAGGAGCTAGCACTGCTCGTGAAGAAATTCCAGAAGTTCTCAAGACATGGTCGCTTTGGAAAATCCTCAAGAAGTAGTGATTCCTCATCAAGTGACTATAAGAGAAGGCTGTGCCACAAATGCAAGAAACCTGGTCATTATATTCAAGATTGTCCTCAGTGGGAAAAGGAATTGAAGAAGAAGAAATACAAGGATTACAGTTCTGATGATGCGAAGAAGAAGAAGAAATCGTCAAAATCTTCGTCATCAAAATCCTCGAAGTCTTCATCTCACAATAAGAGCAGCTCCAAGAAGGCTCGGGCATTCATTGGCAAGGAAATGGACTCTGAAGCTGAATCTGAGGAACATGAGGAAGAGGAGGCGTCTGAAGAATCCGAATCTGGTGTGGTGAGTCTGGCCTTCGCTACTGCTTTCGTTAGCAAGTCCATCTTCAATCTGAAGAAACTGACCCCACCGACAAGCCTGATGAAGATAATGATGATTACGCTCCCACCTATTGCTTCATGGCAAAAGGTGCAAAGGTACTCAAATATACCTCCTCTAAATCTAGTGAAAATGAATCTGATGAGAATCTCAAGCCCAGCTACTCTAAACTTGCAAAGATTGCTGTAAAACAACAAAGGGCTTTTGAAAAGGTTCAAAACATGCTACATAAGAGTGATGATATGTTAGGTGAAGAAATGGATCGCTCTAAAGCCCTGACTGAAAATCTTCAGAGACTTCAGTCTAGGTTTGATAACCTTCAAAGTCATCATAACACTCTCTTATCTGATCATGAGAAACTTTCTTATGAATTTCTTCAAAGAAAGCAAGATCTTGAGAAGCTAAGAGTGAGTTATGAAGATCTTCAGAAGGAGCGCGATTCATTACTTGCTCAACAAATCAGCACTTCTCAGGAAGAATTTGTTCCTCCATGCTTAAAATGCATTGAACGTGAATCTGCTAATTCTTCACCTGAATGTTCAAATGCTTCAACTATTACAAATTCTTCACCTGCCTCTGCTATCACTAATACCTCATCTGAGGACATTGCTAGTATCACTGACAATGCAGGGCTGAAGGAATTGTACACGACAGGCATGTACAAAAGCCTCAAAGGGCATCAGATTCTCTGTGATGTGCTCAAAAAGCAGATCCTCAACAGAAACCCTAGGAAAGAGGGTATTGCCTTTGAGAGGAAACTTAATGCTGATGGAACATATTGGAAGCCTGAGAAGTACCCCAAAACCTCATGGGTTGCTGCAAAGGGACCTCCAGTTGATCCATCCATGTTATCTGGCTTTACATGTGAATCTCCTCATTCTTCTGATGAGTCATTTGACTCCAACTATAAACTGTTCAAAAATCAGAATGGTGAAGTATTTGCTAGATATGTTGGGACTAACTGCAGGAACGGTTCCCCTATGAAGAAAATCTGGGTTCCCAAAAGTTATGTTGAAAGTCTTCAGTTGAATGTCCTCATGACACCACCTGTGAAGAATAGGAACCCCAGATCAAACTCTTCATATGGACCTAATTCTTCATATGGATCCAAGTCCTCATATGGACCAAATTCCTGACGTGGATCAAATTCCTCAAATGGATCAAAGTCCTCATATGACTATCATCGTGCTAATAACTTTGTTTCGCAGGGTAGAGCTAAGGGCTACGAATATGCACATTATTCTTCAAATCATTATGTTCATAAGTCCTCGAAGAATTTCTCTGCTTATTCATATGCTTACCCTAACCCCTCTTATGTGAAACGAAATGGTTTGGCTTCTATGCCACCATTCTCGTATGGTGCTCGCAGAGTGATGAACTCTTTGCCACCCCTTCAGATGTGGGTGGTGAAGAAAAAGAACTAATCTCTTATGTAGGGTCAGGTCTCCAGACGTGCCTTAACGTCTGAAGAATTTGCTGGGGACCTGACAAAATTGCCTTAAAGGACGCAGGCTAACCATGATGAAATGAACTTTCATTTCACACGTCCTCATACTGCTATATCTGTTTACTGCTTGCTGAAATTCATCTGATGAACTTAATATCATATTCTTCACTGATGAAGCATATGAGATTGTAAGTTACACTAATTCATCTGCAGGATGATCAACCCAGAACCACTGAATGGGTCCTCGATAGTGGATGTACAAATCACATGACTGGTGACAAGAATCTTTTGATGGATGCTCCCTTATCACCGTCACATCTGAAGCATATCATCTTTGCTGACAAAGGCAAAAGTCAGGTATTGGGTCTTGGTAAGGTTGCGATCTCTAATGATAAACACATGGACAAAGTCATGCTTGTTGAGTCCTTAGGATACAACCTCATGTCAGTCTCAATGCTTTGTGATCTTGATATGGTTGTTGTCTTTGGCAAGTATCGCTGTGTCGTGATTATGGAAGCTGGCAATTCCAAAGTCTTCGAAGGCTTTAGGAGAGGAGATTTGTATATTGTTGATTTCTCTACAGGACCACAACCAGCCGTGTGTCTACTTGCAAAAGCTTCAGAAGGCTGGCTATGGCATCGATGACTTGGTCACGCAGGCATGAGGAATTTGCACACGCTTGCAAAGAAGAAGCATGTCATTGGCATTGAGAATGTCAAATTCCTCAAGGATCAGTTATGCGGAGCCTGTGAAGCTGGAAAAATGACCAAAGCCAAGCATCCAGCAAAGACTATCATGACCACTACTCGTCCATTTGAATTGCTTCACATGGACCTCTTCGGACCTAATCATTACTCAGCAGTCACTAATGCTGCATCTCTATATGGTTTTGTCATTGTTGATGATTACTCTCGATATACATGGGTACACATTGTTACTTACAAACATGAAGTGCAGGAAGTCTTCAAATGATTTTCCTCGAGGGCTTCAACCAACTTTGGTGTGAAGATCAAGCACATCAGAAGTGACAATGGAACTGAGTTCAAGAATTCCGGTCTTGATGACTATCTTGATGAACTTGGTATTACCCATGAGTTATTCCTTATACTCCTCAGCAAAATGGCGTCGTGGAGCGCAAGAACAGAACTCTTGTTGAGATGGCTCGCACTATGCTTGATGAATACAAAATGCCTGGTTGTTTTTGGATTGATGCAATTGATACTGCGTGCCACATCATCAACAGAGTATATCTTCACAAATTCTTCAAGAAGACGGCCTATGAACTCCTCACTGACAAGAAACCCAATGTGAGTTATTTCAAAGTCTTCGGTGCTAAATGTTGGATTAGAGATCCTCACCACAATTCTAAATTCGCACCGAAAGCACATGAAGGTTTTATGCTTGGTTACGGAAAGGACTCGCACACCTATAGAGTCTTCAACATCGCTCTTCACAAGATTGTTGAAACTGTAGATGTGCGGTTCGATGAAACTAATGGCTCGCAAAGAGAGCACCTACCTTCTGTGTTAGATGAACCAGCACCTGAGGATTCTATCAAGTTCAAGGCAACTGAGGATGTCATTCCTACTGAAGAACTTGCTGAAGAATTCATTCCAGTACGCGAAGAACGTCGAGCTGACGCACCTGAAGATAATGATGAAGAAAATGGTGCTGAGGAAAATGATCAAATACCTCGACGACAACCAGCTCATCCCCGCGTTGCAAAAGAAGTACAATTTGACAGGATCATCGATGTTATTGAAGCGCCAGGTCCTCTCACACGCTCAAAAGCTTCACATTTATCTAACTTTTGTGGGCACTATGCTTTTGTCTCTATCACAGAGCCCACTAAGGTAGATGAAGCATTTTTGGAGCCGGAGTGGATTCAGGCTATGCAAGAAGAACTACATCAGTTCGAGCTCAACAATGTCTGGGAACTGGTCAAACGTCCAGATCCTCACAAGCATAATATCATTGGCACAAAGTGGATCTACCGCAACAAGCAAGATGAAAATGGCCTTGTGGTAAGGAATAAGGCACGACTGGTAGCTCAAGGCTACACACAGGTTGAAGGAATTGATTTCGATGAAACTTTTGCACCTGTTACATTAATCATCATGATATCATCTTATATCAAATGGATGTGAAAAGTGCATTCCTCAATGGTAAGCTTGAGGAAGAAGTATATGTTGCTCAACCCCCAGGTTTTGAAGATCCAAAGAATCCTGACAAAGTCTTCAAACTTAATAAGGCCCTGTATGGCATCAAGCAAGCCCCTCGGGCGTGGTATGATACATTGAAGGAATTCTTCGTGAAGAATGGCTTCACACCCGGTTCACTCGACCCTACTCTCTTTACTAAATCTTATGATGGTGAACTGTTTGTGTGCCAAATATATGTTGATGATATTATCTTTGGCTGTACTGACCAACGTTATAGTGATGAATTTGCCTATATGATGAGTGAAGAATATCAAATGTCTATGATGGGAGAGTTGAAATTCTTTTTAGGTCTTCAAATTCGTCAATAGCGCAATGGCATATTCATATCTCAGGAGAAATACCTCAAAGATGTACTGAGGAAATTCAGCATGCAAGATTGCAAAGGCGTCAAAATTCCTATGCCCACAAAAGGCCATCTATGCACTGATGAAAATGGTATTGACTTCGATCACAAGGTATACCGCTCCATGATTGGTTCTTTATTGTACTTATGTGCATCTAGGCCAGATATAATGCTTAGTGTTTGCATGTGTGCCCGATTTCAAGCTGCATCGAAGGAATCACACCATAAGGCTGTGAAGCATATTCTTCGATATCTAGCTCACACACCAACACTAGGATTATGGTACCCCAAGGGCTCTGTTTCTGATCTCATTGGATATTCTGACTCTGACTATGCTGGTGATCGTGTGGAACGCAAGTCAACTTCTGGCACTTGTCATTTCCTCGGACGATCTTTGGTTTGTTGGTCCTCGAAGAAACAGAACTGCGTATCACTGTCTACTGCGGAAGCTGAATACATTGCTGCTGGCTCTTGCTGTGCTCAACTGCTTTGGATGAAGCAAACACTCAAGGACTATGATGTCAACGTGAAGAATGTGCCTCTCCTCTGCGACAATGAGAGTGCCATCAAGATTGCTCACAACCCAGTTCAGCACTCGAAGACAAAGCACATTCAAATTCGTCATCATTTTCTTCGTGATCATGTGTTGAAGGGCGACATCTCCATCGAGCACGTGAAGACTGAAGAACAGCTAGCTGATATCTTCACTAAGCCCTTGGATGAGAAGAGATTTAGCAAGTTGCGGTGTGAGCTAAATATCTTAGAATCTTCGAATGTTCTTTGAAAAAGACACTCATCCTAACACTTATGCAAAATTGATGACTTAGATGTGCAACACATGAAGAAACGTTTTTCTTCAATCAATGAAGAATAACACTCTAAGTGTGAAGAAATTAATGAAGAATTTGATTCTCAGAACCCTACGACAATTGTACGCGGTGTCTGAAATCATCATTCTAATACGGTGGGTCACGCCACCACAAAAAGTTGAAAATCTTCAATTTGAGTTTTTCCTCAGTTTTGAAAGTCTTCAGTTTTTCAAATTCTTCAACTTTGCAAAATCTTCACTATTCCCGTCGTTTTTCTTCATTGGCTATATACATATATGAGTTTATGTCCTCTACAGCATTCACTTATAGCTATTTCTTCAAGTTGTTTTTCTGCTAAGTGAATGTGATCGGACCCTTCCCCCTCTATGCTATACTCAACCCAATCTATTCACAAATTCTTCATGTGCGTTCTATTTGAAACTTGTTCAAAATATTCACAGTGTCCTTGTCAGCTAAAGAAATTGCGAAGGAAACTTCAACTTCTTCGGCTGCGAAGAAAATGAAGTCAATGACCAGCTCACTCGAAAATCCAATTGATGCTGTTCCAATTTCCTCCATGCCATCAAAGGACCTTGTTCCTTTTGGAGAAGACTATGAGATCCCCATCGGATCTGATGAAGAACATCATTCTGCTGCTTCGTCAGAGCAGATTGATGAAGAAATTGAAGTGGACGCAATCCCTTCAACGCCAGTCATTTCCTCACCTATGCCTCAGTTCACAGCTGAAGAGGCTGGTGTTGAGGAAATTGAAGATGAAGATGTGGATATAGGATGCACCACACCTGTGATGAATGATGACTTTTGGGAAAGTCAGCATCCCAATACTCCTCTCTTCACCCCGCTCCAACAGATTCCTCAGTCCCCTGCACCAACAGTTCAAATGGGCTCTGAAGAAACTCAACCCACTCTCTCTGTGCATGAAGAAATTCCAGCCACTAGTGCTGATGAACCTGCTGTTGCTGATCCTCAGACTGCACCTGTTGAGGAACAAGAAATTCCTCAGCCTGAAGAACCTGAGCTCACGATTCCTGAGGTGGTGATGCAACTCACTGACATCCCTCTGCCAAAGCAAAAGAATCCGTTCTCAAGCAAACAGAAGTTCAAGGCTGAAGATTTCTTTGCCGAGCATGTATTCTTCACTGATTATAATCCATATGATTCTGCTCGCATAAGGAAGAGGCGTTTCTGGACTGCCAGCCAAGCCAATTTCTATTCCTCAGTACTCTTCAACAAAGACAAAGTCTTCGATCATGCACATATTCCTCATGTGGACATGGAGTCTCTGCCCGGCTTTGAGCCAGTCCTCAGTGTTCTTCACGATGCAGGACTTCTGAATTTCTGCATTGATATCTGTGACTGGAATGAAGAACTCATTCTTCAATTCTACGCAACTCTACACATCACCGGAGACGCTGAAGACGTGAACTCCTGGGTATTAGACTGGATGTCTGAAAATACTCACTACAAGGCACCTGCAACTGAATTGCTTCGTGCTCTACCACTCAGTCCTCCACTTGATGATGCTCGTTGTATCTACAACGAACCAGAACTTTCAAATCACTATATGCAAGTGCTGATGAAGCCTTTGAAGCCAAGGCAGGCCCCACGAACCAAATTCCTCGTCAAGGAATTACTCTATGTGCCTCAGACTGTCTATCGAATTCTGACGAAGACAATGAGTCCTATCAAAGGCCATGACTCAAATGATGAAGAAGTCGTTGGCATCATGAAGAATATGCTTTTCAACCTCATTCATGGCGTTCCCATAAACTTCCATGATTTCTTCATGAGGACTCTGGCCAATATTGCTATGTCACCATTCAAGCTGAAGCCCTATGCTCCTTGGATTATGAGATTCATCAGGGCAAGATCTTCACTTAATTACAAAGCTGACACTCTAAACCACGGTAGCTACTTGCCTCCCATTGAAGTCCTCAAATGGACCGTTTCATCAGCTGATGATAAAGGCAAGGCCGCTGCTGTGATCGATGAAGGAATTCGTCCTTTGGATGGTCAATTTCGCAAAGCTGCATCTTACTCTACTAATGACGATTCTGCCACACATGACTCTGCCGCCAATACCTCAGCCAAGCAAAATCCTCAAGCCGCAGCACCCAGGGTGATGACTGATCGTGAGTTACTCCTCAGTCTTCATCAGAAGGTTGATCGCAATCATAAATGGGTCAAGCGTCAGTTTGGTTCAATTCTTCACAACATGACTTCAACACACAATGCAGTGAAGAAAAACCAATACTACCTCCATGAAACCTTCAACTATACCTGGGCTATTCTCTCTCATGTCTACAGCGCTGCTGATCTGAAGAATATGGGTCTCAAGGAATAATTTGACTGGTCTGCACCTCCATCGAAGAAATTCAAGAAGGTCAAAGTTCCTTCCTTGGTGGCCAGCTCTTATTCTTCATCACGTGACACTGATGAGTTTGAAGATTTGGACGACACTGCGGCAGGCCCTCCTACAACAAACAACCCCGACAACACTGGCGCTCCTCCATCGACTTGAAATTCTTCAGGGGCGTTAGTCCTCAGTTTCAATCCTTTTGCTCATTTGACGACAAAGGGGGAGAAATCTGAGTTAGTCTTCAAGCGGGTCTATATTAAGGGCATTTTTTTAAGTTACAACTCTCGCTCTTCTGAAACTTTTATTTGGATCGAGTTGTAATCTTAAACCCGATGGTGCGCTGATACTTTTTGTTGCATTATGCTCTGCATGCTTATTCCTCGTTAATGACTTTGCACGCATGCTCAATCTCATCAGGCACCATATTTCATCATGCATTTCAAATTCTTGATATTATATATCAAATGCGTGTATGAATTACAAGATATAGGGGGAGATCTCCATGATTCAACTCTTCAAATGTGCATTGCCTCAAAAGCAAATTCCTCACTATGCACATCTTCAGGGGGAGTTCCTCTATATCTTGCAATCAAATTCCTCAAAATCAGTGTATACACTTCATATGTTTATCCCCGTTGAACACTTAACCTATGTTGTCATCAATCACCAAAAAGGGGGAGATTGTAAGTGCATCTAGTGCCCCTTAGTGATTTTGGTGTATTGAAGACTTATAGGTTAAGCGACTAATGCGTTTGTGAGTATACACAGGTCTATAAGTCTATGAGGAGTTTGATATTTATAGAGAAAGTCGACCCCTAAAAATGAAGTTCTTCATCTGAAGACTTTGATATTCTGAAGACTTTATGAAGACTTTGAAAGTGAAGAAATTGGTGTGACCTTGAAGACTTGGTATTCATTTGAGGAACATGAAGCGTGAAGACTTTTGTTTTCGTAGTTTCATTTTCTCCTTCTTGAGTCATCGGAAACACCGTACTGTTAAAGGGGGTCGAGGAAATACTAAGGAAAAATTTCCATGTGATGCTCAACTCAAAATCCTACACCTACCAATCCCTTCGAGTGAAGCCTTTGGAAATCTCATACAGTTCAGTCACTTTCTTCAGTGACAGAGACAAAGTTCTTCTGGTCACTGATGAATTTGTTCTGACCGAGGAGTTAGGAATTCGCCAGTGCGAATTACCTACACAGCGAGGAACATGATAGCCTTGAGGAATTTGAGAGTCAAATTTCCGACCGTTGCTGTGCTGCGCGCCAGCTGTCCCAAAATATCTTATCCACCTAACGGTCATATCATTGAGGGGCATTTATGTCTTATCATGTCGGGCTGCTCCCTAGGCTATAAATAGCCGCCCCCTACAACCACTAGCTGGTTGGCTGCTCCGAGAGAACTTGACACTTGTCATTTGAGAGCAACCCTTCCTCCGAGGACTTTGAGCGAAAATCATCAAGTGAGGAAAATCCCAAACCCAAACACCTACAAACCCCAAAGTGATTGAGCATCTCTGAAGAAATTGATCCTGCATGGATCCGATGCTTGTTACCTTTGAAGACTGTGCTTCTTCCATACGGTTAGGCGTCAAGGTCTAGAGCATCCAAGAGGAATTGTGGATCGCCGAGTGACCAAGTCTGTGAAGGTTTGGAAGTCGCCTGAAGACTTACCACGAGTGATTGGACGGGATCTGTGTGATCTTAGTTCAAGGAGAATACGGTGAGGACTGGGTGTCCTGAGCTGCGTGCTCAGAGACTGGATGTCCGGGACTGCGTGTCCTCGAGTTTAAATACTCAGCCGCTCCAACCAGACGTACAACTGAGACAGCAGTTGGAACTGGTCTACCAAATCATTGTCTTCACCAACCTAACTGGTTCTATTTCCTCAACCATTTCATTTCCTCATTACTGTGTTGAGTGTTTGTTCATATCTATGTTTGAAGACTTTGACTGAAGACTTTCTCAATTTCCTCAGTTCAATTTCTTCAGTCTGTTTGTCTTCATCTTGTGTTATCCTGTGATTATGCTTTCTGTACTCTGTGCTAGTCTTCATTTCATCATGATGACCATGCTTGTATTTTGTTATGCTTACTTCTGAGTACTTATTCCGCTGCTAATAGTTCTTCGCTAAGGAATTTCCTCACCGGCAAATTCCTCAGTGAAGAATTCATAAAAATCGCCTATTCACCCCCCCCCCACTCTAGTCGACATAACGCACTTTCAACTGTTTCAGGTGGAGTCCAATCAAGAAAGGCCCAAACTCTCTCGGGATTGACAGCAATGCCCTTACCAGAGATCACGTGGCCTAGATAGCTCACTTCTGGCAACCAAAATTCACACTTGGAGAACTTGGCACAAAGACGGCGCTCTCTGAGTTTTTCTAACACAAGTCTAAGATGTTCGGCATGCTCTTCCTCGTTCTTCGAGTAAATAAGAATATCATCGAGGTAAACCACGACGAGTTTATCTAAGTACTCCATGAAGATTGAGTTCATGAAGCGAGAGAATGTAGCTGGATCATTGGTTAGACCGAAGGACATGACGGTGTACTCGTACTGGCCATAACGTGTGACAAAGGCCGTCTTGGGGATGTCCTCGTTTCTGATCTTTATTTGGTGGTAGCCTAACCTCAAATCCATGTTAGAGAAGACTGAGGATCCAGCGAGTTGATCATACATGTCGTTGATCCTGGGGAGCGGATATTTGTTCTTTATCATGACCAAATTAACGGGACGATAATATACAACCATCCGGTCTGTACCATCCTTCTTCTTGACGAAGAGGACGGGACAAGCCCAAGGAGAAGAACTAGGACGGATGAAACCCTTTTGCAAGGACTCATCAAGTTGTTTCTTAATCTCAGCTAGTTCTAAGGTACCATCTTGTAAGGTCTTCTAGAGATTGGAGTGGTTCTCGGGATAAGATCTATGACGAACTCTACATGTCTGTCAAGTGGAACACCTGGCAGTTCCTATGGAAAGACATCCGGAAAGTCAAGGACTACCAGGATATCTTCAAGGTCTGGGAGAGGGCTGGCATTAAGAGAATAGAGCTGACGCTTTGCAACTCTAGTGGAGACGGTGACCATCTTGCCAGATGGGTGTGTAAGTTGAACAGACCTGGTGTAACAATCAATCTTGGCATAATGAGCTTTCCTCCAGTCCATACCCAAGATGATGTTTGAAAGTGCTAGTATCGACTAGAGGGGGGGTGAATAGGCGATTTTTATGAAAGTCTTCAAAACTTGGAAGTTTCGAAGACAGACAATAGAAATGACCTAATTGATATGCAGGGAAAGATAAACTACTGTAAGCAAACCATAGTCAAGTATGCAATGATACGAAAGAACAGGACTAATGGCAGCTAAGTAGTAAGGATCAGGATGGAAGATAGTGTTGGGGAACGTTGCAGAAAATTAAAATTTTTCCTACGGTTTCACCAAGATCCATCTATGAGTTCATCTAAGCAACGAGTCAAGGGAGAGAGTTTGCATCCACATACCACTTGTAGATCACGAGCGGAAGCTTGCCAAGGAGATGGTGATGATGGAGTCGTACTCGAACATGATTCGGATCACCGATGTCCTAGTGCTGAACGGACAGCACCTCCGCGTTCAACACACGTACGGGACGGGAGACGTCTCCTCCGTCTTGATCCAGCAAGGAGGAAGGAGAGGTTGAGGAAGGCAGCTCCAACGGCAGCACGACGGCGTGGTGCAGTTGACGCGGCAGTATTCCGACAGGGCTTCGCCAAGCACGTACGGAGGAGGAGATGTGTTGGGGAGGGGAGGGGCTGCGCCTTGAGTTATGGTGTATTGCAGCCCTCCCCTCACCCCTCTATATATAGGGGAAAGGGCAAGGGGGGCCGGCCCTCTAGGGAAAACCCT
>NC_041391.1:313141566-313224315 GCF_002162155.2 Triticum dicoccoides
GGGGGGCTTGCCCCCCAAGCAAGGGGGTGCGCCCCCTTTAGGGTTTCCCCCCCACCCCTAGGCACAAGGGCCCAAGGAGGGGGGCGCGCCAAGCCCACTAGGGGCTGGCTGCAATCCCCACGCAGCCCAAGTGGCCCCCCGGGAGGGGTGGCCCCTCCCGGTGGACCCCCGGATTCCTTCCGGTGGTCCCGGTACAATACCGGTATGACCCCGAAACTTTCCGGTGCCCGTTTAACAAATTCCCATATACAAAACTTTACCTCCGGACCATTCCGGAACTCCTCGTGACGTCCGGGATCTCATCCGGGACTCCGAACAACATTCGGTAGTCACATACTAGTCTTCCTAACAACCCTAGCGTCACCGAACCTTAAGTGTGTAGACCCTACGGGCTCGGGAGACATGCAGACATGACCGAGACCACTCTCGGGCAATAACCAACAGCGGGGTCTAGATACCCATGTTGGCTCCCACATGCTCCTCGATGATATCATCGGTTGAACCACGATGTCGAGGATTCGATCAAACCCTGTATACAATTCCCTTTGTCAATCGGTACGTTACTTGCCCGAGACTCGATCGTCGGTATCCCAATACCTTGTTCAGTCTCGTTACCGGCAAGTCACTTTACTCGTACCGTAATGCATGATCCCGCGGCCAACACCTTGGTCACCTTGAGCTCATTATGATGATGCATTACCGAGTGGGCCCAGAGATACCTCTCCGTCATACGGAGTGACAAATCCCAGTCTCGATCCGCATAAAACAATAGATACTTTCGGAGATACCTGTAGTGCACCTTTATAGTCACCCAGTTACGTTGTGACGTTTGATACACCCAAAGCACTCCTACGGTATCCAGGAGTTACACGCTCTCATGGTCAAAGGAAGAGATACTTGACATTGGCAAAGCTCTAGCAAACGAACTACACGATCTTTGTGCTATGCTTAGGATTGGGTCTTGTCCATCACATCATTCTCCTAATTATGTGATCCCGTTATCAACGACATCCAATGTCCATAGCCAGGAAACCATGACTATCTGTTGATCACAACGAGCTAGTCAACTAGAGGCTCACTAGGGACATATTGTGGTCTTTGTATTCACACGTGTATTATGATTTCCGGATAATACAGTTATAGCATGAATAAAACACAATTATCATGAACATAGAAATATAATAATACTTTTATTATTGCCTCTAGGGCATATTTCCAACAGTCTCCCACTTGCACTAGAGTCACCAATCTAGTTACATTGTGATGAATCGAACACCCATAGAGTTCTGGTGTTGATCATGTTTTGCTCGCGAGAGAGGTTTAGTCAACGGATCTGCGACATTCAGATCCGTATGTACTTTGCAAATTTCTATGTCTCCATCTTGAACATTTTCACGGATGGAGTTGAAACGACGCTTGATGTGCCTGGTCTTCTTGTGAAACCTGGGCTCCTTGGCAAGGGCAATAGCTCCAGTGTTGTCACAGAAGAGTTTGATTGGCCCCGACGCATTGGGTATGACTCCTAGGTCGGTGATGAACTCCTTCACCCAAATAGCTTCATGCGCTGCCTCCGAGGCTGCCATGTACTCCGCTTCACATGTAGATCCCGCCACGACGCTCTGCTTGCAGCTGCACCAGCTTACTGCTCCACCATTCAACATATACACGTATCCGGTTTGTGACTTAGAGTCATCCAAATCTGTGTCGAAGCTAGTGTCGACGTAACCCTTTACGACGAGCTCTTCGTCACCTCCATAAACGAGAAACATGTCCTTTGTCCTTTTCAGGTACTTCAGGATATTCTTGACCGCTGTCCAGTGTTCCTTGCCGGGATTACTCTGGTATCTTGCTACCAAACTCACGGCAAGGTTTACATCAGGTCTGGTACACAGCATGGCATACATAATAGATCCTATGGCTGAAGCATAGGGGATGACACTCATCTCTTCTTTATCTTTTGCCGTGGTCGGTGACTGAGCTGAGCTCAATCTCACACCTTGTAACATAGGCAAGAACCCTTTCTTGGACTCATCCATTTTGAACTTTTTCAAAATCTTATCAAGGTATGTGCTTTGTGAAAGACCTATGAGGCGTCTCGATCTATCTCTATAGATCTTGATGCCTAATATATAAGCAGCTTCTCCAAGGTCCTTCATTGAAAAACATTTGTTCAAGTAGGCCTTAATGCTGTCCAGAAATTCTATATTATTTCCCATCAAGAGTATGTCATCCACATATAATATGAGAAATGCTACAGAGCTCCCACTCACTTTCTTGTAAACGCAGGCTTCTCCATAAGTCTGCATAAACCCAAACGCTTTGATCATCTCATCAAAGCAAATATTCCAACTCCGAGATGCTTGCACCAGCCCATAAATGGATCGCTGGAGCTTGCATACTTTGTTAGCGTTCTTAGGATCGACAAAACCTTCCGGCTGCATCATATACAAGTCTTCCTTAAGATACCCGTTAAGGAATGCCGTTTTGACGTCCATCTGCCATATCTCATAATCATAGTATGCGGCAATTGCTAACATGATTCGGACGGACTTAAGCTTCGCTACGGGAGAGAATGTCTCGTCGTAGTCAATCCCTTGAACTTGTCGATAACCCTTAGCGACAAGTCGAGCTTTATAGATGGTGACATTACCATCCGCGTCCGTCTTCTTCTTAAAGATCCATTTGTTTTCTATCGCTCGCTGATCATCGGGCAAGTCAGTCAAAGTACATACTTTGTTTTCATACATGGATTCTATCTCAGATTTCATGGCTTCTAGCCATTTGTTGGAATCTGGGCCCGCCATCGCTTCTTCATAGTTCGAAGGTTCACCGTTGTCTAACAACATGATTTCCAGGACAGGGTTGCCGTACCACTCTGGTGCGGAACGTGTCCTTGTGGACCTACGAAGTTCAGTAGCAACTTGATCCGAAGTACCTTGATCATCATCATTGGTTTCCTCTTCAGTTGGTGTGGGCATCATAGGAACATTTTCCTGAGCTGCACCACTCTCCCGTTCGAGAGGTAGTACTTCATCGAGTTCTACTTTCCTCCCACTTACTTCTTTCGAGAGAAACTCTTTTTCCAGAAAGCATCCGTTTTTGGCAACAAAGATCTTGCCTTCGGATCTTAAGTAGAAGGTATACCCTACAGTTTCCTTAGGGTATCCTATGAAGACGCATTTTTCCGACTTGGGTTCGAGCTTTTCAGGTTGAAGTTTCTTGACATAAGCATCGCATCCCCAAACTTTTAGAAACGACAGCTTAGGTTTCTTCCCAAACCATAATTCATACGGTGTCGTCTCAACGGATTTAGACGGTGCCCTATTTAAAGTGAATGTAGCTGTCTCTAGAGCGTATCCCCAAAATGATAGCGGTAAATCAGTAAGAGACATCATAGACCGCACCATATCCAATAGAGTGCGATTACGACGTTCGGACACACCGTTTTGCTGAGGTGTTCCAGGCGGCGTGAGTTGTGAAACGATTCCACATTTCCTTAAGTGTGTGCCAAATTCGTGACTTAAGTATTCTCCTCCATGATCTGATCGTAGGAACTTTATCTTTCGGTCACGTTGATTCTCCACCTCATTCTGAAATTCCTTGAACTTTTCAAAGGTCTCAGACTTGTGTTTCATTAAGTAGACATACCCATATCTACTTAAGTCATCAGTTAGAGTGAGAACATAACGATATCCTCCGCGAGCCTCGACGCTCATTGGACCGCACACATCGGTATGTATGATTTCCAACAAGTTGGTTGCTCGCTCCATTGTTCCGGAGAACGGAGTCTTGGTCATTTTGCCCATGAGGCATGGTTCGCATGTGTCAAACGATTCATAATCAAGAGACTCCAAAAGTCCATCAGCATGGAGCTTCTTCATGCGCTTGACACCAATGTGACCAAGGCGGCAGTGCCACAAGTATGTGGGACTATCGTTATCAACTTTACATCTTTTGGCATCTACACTATGAACATGTGTAATATTACGCTCGAGATTCATTAAGAATAAACCATTGACCATCGGAGCATGACCATAAAACATATCTCTCATATAAATCGAACAACCATTATTCTCAGATTTAAATGAGTAGCCATCTCGTATTAACCGAGATCCAGATACAATGTTCATGCTCAAACTTGGCACTAAATAACAATTATTGAGGTTCAAAACTAATCTCGTAGGTAAATGTAGAGGCAGCGTGCCGACGGCGATCACATCGACTCTGGAACCATTCCCGACGTGCATCGTCACCTCGTCCTTCGCCAGTCTCCGTTTATTCCGCAGCTCCTGTTGTGAGTTACAAATATGAGCAACGGCACCGGTATCAAATACCCAGGAGTTACTACGAGTACTGGTAAGGTACACATCAATTACATGTATATCAAATATAGCTTTGGTGTTGCCGGCCTTCTTATCCGCTAAGTATTTGGGGCAGTTCCGCTTCCAGTGACCCTTCCCCTTGCAATAAAAGCACTCAGTCTCAGGCTTGGGTCCATTCTTTGACTTCTTCCCGGCAACTGGCTTACCGGGCGCGGCAACCTCCTTGCCGTCCTTCTTGAAGTTCTTCTTACCCTTGCCCTTCTTGAACTTAGTGGTCTTATTGACCATCAACACTTGATGTTCTTTCTTGATTTCAACCTCTGCTGACTTCAGTATAGAAAATACTTCAGGAATGGTCTTTACCATCCCCTGCATATTGTAGTTCATCACAAAGCTCTTGTAGCTTGGTGGGAGCGACTGGAGGATTCTGTCAATGACCGCCTCATCTGGGAGGTTAATATTCAGCTGGGTCATACGGTTGTGTAACCCAGACATCTTCAGGATGTGTTCACTGACAGAACTGTTTTCCTCCATCTTACAACTGTAGAACTTGTCGGAGACATCATATCTCTCGACCCGGGCGTGAGCTTGGAAAACTAGTTTCAGCTCTTCGAACATCTCATATGCTCCGTGATGCTCAAAACGCTTTTGGAGCCCCGGTTCTAAGCTGTAAAGCATGCCGCACTGAACGAGGGAGTAATCATCAGCACGAGTTTGCCAAGCATTCATAATGTCTTGGTTCTCTGGGACGGGAGCGTCGCCTAGCGGTCCTTCTAGGACATATTGTTTCCTGGCAGCTATGAGGATGATCCTCAGGTTCCGGACCCAGTCCGTATAGTTGCTGCCATCATCTTTCAGCTTGGTTTTCTCTAGGAACGCGTTGAAGTTCATGTTGACATGAGCGTTGGCCATTTGATCTACAAGACATATTTGCAAAGGTTTTAGACTAAGTTCATGATAATTAAGTTCTAATCAAATTATGAACTCCCACTTAGATTAGACATCCCTCTAGTCATCTAAGTGTTACACGATCCGAGTCGACTAGCCCGTGTCCGATAATCACGTGAGACGGACTAGTCATCATCGGTGAACATTCTCATGTTGATCGTATCTTTCATACGACTCGTGTTCGACCTTTCGGTCTCCGTGTTCCGAGGCCATGTCTGCACATGCTAGGCTCGTCAAGTTAACCCTAAGTGTTTTCACTGTGTAAAACTGTCTTACACCCGTTGTATGTGAACGTAAGAATCCATCACACCCGATCATCACGTGGTGCTTAGAAGCGACGAACTGTAGCAACGATGCACAGTTAGGGGAGAACACTTCTTGAAATTTTTGTAAGGGATCATCTTATTTACTACCGTCGTCCTAAGTAAACAAGATGCATAACCATAATAAACATCACATGCAATTATATAGTTGTGACATGATATGGCCAATATCATAGAGCTCCATTGATCTCCATCTTCGGGGCTCCATGATCATCTTGTCACCGGCTTGACACCATGATCTCCATCATCATGATCTCCATCATCGTGTCTTCATGAAGTTGTCACGCCAACGACTACTTCTACTTCTATGACTAACGCGTTTAGCAATGAAGTAAAGTAAGTTACATGGCGTTCTTCAATGACACGCAGGTCATACAAAAATAAAGACAACTCCTATGGCTCCTGCCGGTTGTCATACTCATCGACATGCAAGTCATGAATCCTATTACAAAGAACATGATCTCATACATCACAATTCATCATTCATCACAACTTCTGGCCATATCACATCACTTGATCAATCGCTGCAAAAACAAGTTAGACGTCCTCTAATTGTTGTTGCATCTTTTACGTGGCTGCAATTGGGTTCTAGCAAGAACGTTTTCTTACCTACGAATAACCACAATGTGATTTTGTCAACTTCTATTTACCCTTCATAAGGGCCCTTTTCATCGAATCCGCTCCAACTAAAGTGGGAGAGACAGACACCCGCCAGCCACCTTATGCAACTAGTGCATGTTAATCGGTGGAACCGGTCTCACGTAAGCGTACGTGTAAGGTTGGTCCGGGCCGCTTCATCCCACAATACCGCTGAAGCAAGAAAAGACTAGTAGAGGCAAGCAAGATGACAAGATCCACGCCCACAACAAAATTGTGTTCTACTCGTGCAAAGAGAACTACGCATAGACCTGGCTCATGATGCCACTGTTGGGGAACGTTGCAGAAAATTAAAATTTTTCCTACGGTTTCACCAAGATCCATCTATGAGTTCATCTAAGCAACGAGTCAAGGAAGAGAGTTTGCATCTACATACCACTTGTAGATCACGAGCGGAAGCTTGCCAAGGAGATGGTGATGATGGAGTCGTACTCGAACGTGATTCGGATCACCGATGTCCTAGTGCTGAACGGACAGTACCTCCGCGTTCAACACACCTACGGGACGGGAGACGTCTCCTCCGTCTTGATCCAGCAAGGAGGAAGGAGAGGTTGAGGAAGGCAGCTCCAACGGCAGCACGACGGCGTGGTGCAGTTGACGCGGCAGTATTCCGACAGGGCTTCGCCAAGCACGTACGGAGGAGGAGATGTGTTGGGGAGGGGAGGGGCTGCGCCTTGAGTTATGGTGTATTGCAGCCCTCCCCTCACCCCTCTATATATAGGGGAAAGGGCAAGGGGGGCCGGCCCTCTAGGGAAAACCCTAGGGGGGGGCGGCGGCCAAGGGGTGGGGGGCTTGCCCCCCAAGCAAGGGGGGTGCGCCCCCTTTAGGGTTTCCCCCCCACCCCTAGGCGCAAGGGCCCAAGGAGGGGGGCACGCCAAGCCCACTAGGGGCTGGCTGCAATCCCCACGCAGCCCAAGTGGCCCCCCGGGAGGGGTGGCCCCTCCCGGTGGACCCCCAGATTCCTTCTGGTGGTCCCGGTACAATACCGGTATGACCCCGAAACTTTCCGGTGCCCGTTTAACAACTTCCCATATATAAAACTTTACCTCCGGACCATTCCGGAACTCCTCGTGACGTCCGGGATCTCATCCGGGACTCCGAACAACATTCGGTAGTCACATACTAGTCTTCCTAACAACCCTAGCGTCACCGAACCTTAAGTGTGTAGACCCTACGGGCTCGGGAGACATGCAGACATGACCGAGACCACTCTCGGGCAATAACCAACAGCGGGGTCTGGATACCCATGTTGGCTCCCACATGCTCCTCGATGATATCATCGGTTGAACCACGATGTCGAGGATTCGATCAAACCCTGTATACAATTCCCTGTGTCAATCGGTACGTTACTTGCCCGAGACTCGATCGTCTGTATCCCAATACTTTGTTCAGTCTCGTTACCGGCAAGTCACTTTACTCGTACCGTAATGCATGATCCCGCGGCCAACACCTTGGTCACCTTGAGCTCATTATGATGATGCATTACCGAGTGGGCCCAGAGATACCTCTCCGTTATACGGAGTGACAAATCCCAGTCTCGATCCGCATAAAACAATAGATACTTTCGGAGATACCTGTAGTGCACCTTTATAGTCACCCAGTTATGTTGTGACGTTTGATACACCCAAAGCACTCCTACGGTATCCAGGAGTTACACGCTCTCATGGTCAAAGGAAGAGATACTTGACATTGGCAAAGCTCTAGCAAACGAACTACACGATCTTTGTGCTATGCTTAGGATTGGGTCTTGTCCATCACACCATTCTCCTAATGATGTGATCCCGTTATCAACGACATCCAATGTCCATAGCCAGGAAACCATGACTATCTGTTGATCACAACGAGCTAGTCAACTAGAGGCTCACTAGGGACATATTGTGGTCTTTGTATTCACACGTGTATTATGATTTCCGGATAATACAGTTAGAGCATGAATAAAAGATAATTATCATGAACATAGAAATATAATAATACTTTTATTATTGCCTCTAGGGCATATTTCCAACAGATAGTATGAAGCCAATCAACAATAGTAGTCAAGCAATGAAGTCAAATAGGTTTGACAGACATGCAATGACTTCACGAAGACAAACACAAAGTGAAGGATGGGAAGGGATAGAACCAGTCACTTGTTGAAGACACATGATTTGTTGGACCAGTTCAAGTTGCTGTGACAACTGTACGTATGGTTAGGAAGGCTGAGATTCAACTCAGAAGACCGTGTCTTCACCTTATTCCCCTTGAGCTAAGGACACCCAGTCCTCGCCCAATCACTCTGGTAAGTCTTCAAGGTAGACTTCCAAACCTTCACAGATTTTGTTCACCGACGATCTACAATGACTCTTGGATGCTCAGAACGCAACGCCTAACCGGCTGGAAGATTCAATGTCCTCAAGTGTAATAAGTCTTCAGGTCACACAGACAGAAAGACTTCAGTGATGCCTAACACTCTTTGGCTCTAGGTGTTTGGGCTTGGTCCTCACAAGGATTTCTCTCTCTCAAAGGCTTCAAGGTGGGTTGCTCTCAAACGACAAAAGTTGTGCACTAACTCTGAGCAGCCACCAATTTATGGTGTAGGGGGTGGGTCATTTATAGCCACTGGGCAACCCGACCTGATATGTCCGAAATGACCCTGGGTCACTAAGGAACTGACACGTGTTCCAACGGTCAGATTTCAAACACACACGGCAACTTTACTTGGGCTACAAGCAAAGCTGACTCATCCAGCTCTGGATAAGATTTGCTCTCATTGTCTTCGCTCAAAGACATAGGATTTGGGTTGAGCATCACTTCAGTCATTCTGACTTAGTTCACTTGGACCCCACTTAACAGTATGGTGGTTCCTATGACTCAACAAAGAAGAAAAGGAAACAACGAAATCACACAGTCTTCGCGCTCCATAATCTTCACTCAATGTCTTTTCATGTCATAGTCTTCAATATGAATATCTTCACATACCACCATTGTCTTCAATGTCTTCATACATTTTTAGGGGTCATCTCCGGTAGGTAAACCGAATCAATGAGGGACACTACCTGAGTTATCCTGCAATTCTCACAAATGCATTAGTCCCTCAACCAACTTTGTCGTCAATACTCCTAAACCAACTAGGTGTGGCACTAGATGCACTTACAATCTCCCCCTTTTTGGTGATTGATGACAAACTGGTTGAAGTTTTCAACGGGGATAAAGTATGTGAAATTGTAAAGGATAGGGTATAGTCTTCATAAGTAGCAAGGGCTCCCCCTGAAGATGTGCATATAAGTAATTTGCGTTTGGAATGCAAATGCACATGGCCGGTTGTACTTGTGGAGATCCACTTCAACTTATGAAGATAATTCATCATGCATGAAATGATATAGCAATTAGAATGACATGCATAATGAAAAATGGACGTCTGCAGAATGATCTAAGTGCGGAAGTTATCACCGCACATGCGGAATTTATCATCGCAACACTGTAAAGCAAATAAGTAGCAGACGACCATCAAGTTTAGGTGTTACAACACAAAGAACCAAATGTATCAAAAGTGAGAGTTGTAAGCACGAGGCAAAATATAAAGCAACCGCCCATATGAACCCGCTTGAAGACTATCAACTCATACGCTTCTCCCCCTTTTGTCAGTAAGGACCAAAAAGGTTTGAATACATAGAGCATCTACTCGTCCTTATGAGTAGGTGAAGCAGCAGGGTTGTCGTTGTTGTTTGGTGGTGCAGACGTACTTGGTGCAGTGTCGATGCGTGCAGAAGTAGGGGCGGTGAAGTAGCATCATCTTCACCATCGATCACTTTGGCATTCACAGTTGCCGTGGAGGAAGAATAGTCAGAGTCTTCAAGGGATGGAGTTCGACGTAGGACAACAGTCCGTGGAGGAGTGGAGTCAAACTTGAATCTTTCAGTGAAGCCATCGTCTTGAAGATCTGCTTCAGCACTAAGCAGCGTCAAACTCTTCCAAGATCGCTGACAAGTCTCGTGAGCAACAAATGCATTCTTGGTGGCAAGATTTCGAATGCGGTTGACGTCCACCAAGAGGCTTTGCATCTGTCTCTTGAGCCAATAATGATGCTTATCTTGTTTCTGATGAAGTGCCACAAGAAGTTCTCGGTCATTTAGAACACGAGAGAGCTTCTTAGGCCTTTGGGCAATGGTGCTTTCAGTGGCTTCAGTATGCGCACGATGAGGCAGACGAGTATTTCCAGCCATTGGATAGATGCATGTTTCTGCTTGGACGCCTTTGATGAGTTGAGTGAAGCTTTGGTGCTCGACATTCTGAAGACAAAGAGGCTGCTTGGCAGGGTCAGAGTATATGGCTTCAACTGACATATCAACCTCTGGTAAAAAGATCAGATGATTGCGAGCAAAGGGCTGATAGTTGACAGAGGAGTGTCGCTTGATAAGGCGCATGACCCATGGAGCATAGAACTTTAGACCAAAAAGGTCAGATCCAGACGCAGCAAGTTGCCTGATGGAGAATTCTTGAGAATTGAAGCTGATGCCATTGAGGATGTAAAAGACCAATGTCTTCATGGCTCCTTCAAGCTTGGCAGCTGATGAATGTCCTTTGATAGGCCATAGAGTTCGCCTGATGATATGATATATGGTGCGAGGCAGATACTCAAGGTCATCAACAAAGAACTCCGTTGGATATTCAGCGTCAGATGGCAAAGGCTTCATCATGCTTAACATCTGGCTCATATTGGGTTTAGGCTTATGGAAGATGCTCTCCAGTGCATTGCGGTGTAGTTGACAATCAGGTTCATATAGCTCTCCGGGAGTGGGGAGGCCTGTAAGATCAATGACATCAAGAGCTTTGGCTTCATGATGAACATTTCCAGTCATCCACTCGAGAACCCATGTCTTGATGTCTCTGTTGTAGCCGCGAATGTGGAGGGTAGCATAGAATTGAAGCAAATGTTCTTCATTCCAGTGTTCTTTGTCTGTCACAAAGCTGAGCAGACCGGCATCACGAAAATAGTCAAGTGCTTCTTCTAAGCACGGTAGTCCAGCAATGGCTTCAGTGTTGAGGCGCATATGAGGGAAAATGCGCCCTTGATCATACAGAACGCAGGAGTAATAGCTTCTATGCTGATAGCTCCAGAACCGATCAGAAGATATTCTTGGCTTTGATTAGGGGTTCTTAGCGCTGTCAAAGAAGGTGTTGTGGCTTTTGAAGCCATTGGCATTGAAGGACCCTGTAGAGTTTGAAGTACCTGGGAACCTTGGCAATCTTGGCTTTGGCTTCTGGACCTAAGGCCTATGCCCAACATGATAATCAAACTAAGGACCAGAGGCAGTAGGTGGAGGAACCAGAACGGGCCATCGGACAGTGGTTAGCTGACCATGACTGTATGCTTGCTCAATTGTATAGGGCCTTGGTGGTGGAACAGGAGCAGTGGCAACAGCTGAGGCTTCAGGCTGCACAACAGGTGCTTCGGGAGCAGTGGCCTCATTGGCTTCGGGCACACTTGTTGGTGCAAGCTCCACATTAGCTTCAGCCATGACTACGTCATTGGCTTCATTGGTGTTGATGGTGGCAGCTTCAACATTTTCAACCTCCACTTGACGAGCTGGAGGGTCGGGCACTGGCACGTTCACATCAGGAACAACTTCTTCACTATTGGGGGGAGTAGGAACATGTACGTCTTCTTGTCTTTCATCGGCTGATGTAGCCGGATTGTCTTTAGCAGCTTGGGCTTCAGACGCGGAGATATTCACAGTTGGAGTGGCTTCAGAAAACACTTGACGTGCAACAGGTTGGTGATGCACTTCCCCTTCTGGAACGCTCGAAAGAGGGAATTGAGGCCTTTGTCCTTTGCAAAGCCTGCGAAATGCTGGCAACGCCTTTGGAGATGGAGTAGGCTGGACTTCAAAGTCTTCTTCTTCTTCATTCACAGGTGGTGTGACTTGTTGTTGTTGTTGGGGAGTACTTGGGGAGTCTTGTTGCCGTGGGTGATCAGCCCATGATGCATCCTGAGCAATTGGCGTCAGAGGACGACCAATGCTGATGAGTTCGCTGTTCGTGAGAACAGGCGATGATACCACGTTGTGTTCGATCTGAGGAAGAACTTCATCATCTTCAACATTGTCATCTTGACCAATGTCTTCAGCAGCGGTGGGTTCAGCTGCTGGAATATCTTCAGCTTCATGAGCCTCTGTGGAAGCAGGCTCATGAACGATCATCCTTCGTTCTTGATGTTCAGATGCAGGGCGGACCACTAAGATGGGTTCAACTACTAGGGGCTCTATGGGAGCAGCCCGATTCTTCTTGGTCTTGCGTTTCTTCTGGGTGGGAGCGGCATCAGAGGCTTCAGGATTCTTCCTTTTTCTGGCTTCAGCCTCGGCAGCCCTCGTCTTTTTCTGTTCAGAAGCGGTTGATAGGACCTTTGGCTTCGAGCCAGTCATGCTGCTTGGGAAGATAATGCGAGGTGCTTCTTGACTTGAAGGTGCAGGTGGAGCGGTTGATGGCTTCTTCTTCTTTGCAGCCATCCTGGGGTCAATGCCAGGACGGCCAAGAGACTTGCGCTTCTCAGCCTCATTGTAGGCAAGCACACACTTGTCAGCCAAACTCTTCATGCGCTTGCATGAGCCCTGAGCTTCTTGGTGCTTCTTGAGAAAGGCTTCTTTAAGCTCATGCAGCATGACCTTGAAGTTTCTGACATCTTGCACATTGAGTTTGTCCACATGCTTCTTGAACTGAGCCTTTTCATAGTCAATCTTGTTCTTCAGCTCAATGATGCGCTGAGCGAGAGCTAGCTCAGAAGCAATAGCGCCATTGAAGGTGACGCTGAGGCCAATGGGAAGCTGCAGATCTTCAAAGCTGAGATTTGGGGTGTCGAACCACTCATCAATGAAGTTATGGATGATTGCCACATCAAAGAGAGGCAGGTTGTTGAAGATCTCTGCTTCTTCCTTGCTCTTGATCAGTTGCTCAAGGGCATCATCTGCAAGATCTTCATCGCTGGACAGATCGATGGGTTATTCACGCAAAATGGCAGCAGGAGTCAAGGTTTGATCAGTATGCCTGACAATTTGCTTTTTCTTCTCCGTCCTCTTGGAGATACGTGATCGATCTTCAAACTGCACACTGTCTTCAGGAGGTGCAGTGGCCAGCGGCTTCGCACGTGAAGCTTTTGGAGGTGCAGCTGATCTTGAAGCCTTTGGCTTCTTTTGCTTCTGCGGCTTTGGAGGAGGAGCTGGGGCTTCATCAGTGTCAGCATCATTATTAGAATGATCTACTCTGGCACCTTGGACCAAGATGTAAGTGATGAGGCCATCAAGGTTGGAGAAGGGGCCGATGACATTGGGCTCGGCATCACGTGAGCCGTCAGCACGGGGAGCAGAGGGACCAGGGTTGAAGTCTAATCCCAATGACTTCTTGTTTTCCTTGGCCGAAGCCTTTGCATGCTGGAAGTTGCGCTTGAAGAGAGTATCATCACAACACTAGAGCAATGATGACGGGTCGGCATTCTCAGGATGAGGTCCACGGACCATGCAGGGATAGAAACCTTGTCCAATAGCTTCAGCTCCGTTCTTGGGTTGAAGGCCTCGATAGAGAATATCACCCCAAGGACTCTTGATAGCATTCTTCTCTGCATATTCCTTGGTCACGAACTTGTACTTGAACCATTCTTCAGCCCAATAGCGTCGAATCCATTGAATTCGTGTCTTGCGCTGATGATAATTCTCCTCAGGATCTGTCTTGTAGAGCTCTACAAGGTCATCACGTAGATCTTTTGATGTACCCCACGATGCTGTCTTCCACCCTTCCTTACTGATTTTTCTGTAGCCATGAACTTCAAACTGAATGGCTTCAATACGTTCAAAGGCTTCACAGACTTTCGCTTGCTGGTCAAACAGGAACTTGCTTCGGGAGAGTCAACGTGATGCTGTAAGAATTTTGCAAACGAATGCAGACTATGAGAACCAAGGGATTCTCCCACGGACATGTACCTGTGACAGCATTAGAGATGCGAGGGAAGGGGAAGAGGTCATATGCATTCTCATAAGATTTTGAAGATAAATCAGTTTGAAGACATTGACCTCATGATGCGAAGACATTCACTTATATGTTGAGAGTTGGTTCCAGATTTGTACGAATCCGTGAATAAGTACAAGTGAGGAATCAAACTAGCTATGGAGTTTAAGTGAATAGACTAGGCAGTATGAGATGCAGACAAAATAGATCTAACACTGTGTAGGCAGAAACCACTTTTGGTAGATAGGATGAATCTTTAAAGATCAAAAAGGCAGTAAAAATAGAGTTATATTTACCACACGAAGAACTGCTAGATGGATGAACAGGAGACTGAGGAGTTCAATCCACCATGCCCTAACCTGGCGACGGAGGACACCTACGGCGACGGCGGAGAGAACGATGTCCGCGGCCGGCGTGAGGACGGCATCGGAGAAGTCGCGGCAGCTAAGCGCTTCGTCACCGGCGTCGTCGAGAGCTAGCGGTGGCGCTAGGGTTTTGATGAGGTGGAGAGGTGGAAGAAGGATTTCTTTACCGCAGGGGACAAGTATTTATAAGGTGGTGTGCGGCACAACGCAATTACGCTGGTGCCCCTGGCGGTTCACATCTGAGGGGCACGTGGCAAGCATGCAACATACTCAGAGTTGTCCCACGTTCCCACGCCCGCCAGGCATGTCAGATGGTTGTTCCGGCTTCTCCGGATTTCAACAATAAAGGTGATTTATTTAAAACAGACTTAATGTTTGTCTCTGTGCCTTCTGCTGACAAGGACGCAGAGAAGACATTCGACAGTTTCAATAGAATGCATATGATTTGGACAGATAGAGTTTGAGATTAAAAGCATAGAGAGGTTAGGGTCCGATCACATTCACTTAGTTCAAAAGATTCAACTTGAAGACATAGCAATAAGTGAATGCTGTAGAGGACAGAACACTAGTATATATCTGAAAGCAATCAAATCATCATAGTGAAGAGAATCATGAAGATAAATTGAAACTTAAGACAAACCAAATGTGAAGTCATTGCAAAATAATGCCATGAGTGAAACACTTCAAACAGAGAAATTTGGTGGTGGCGTTATCCACAGTATAGGAAGTATTAGACCCAGACACGGCGCACAATTATCGTGGCGCTCCGAAGTCAAATTCCATGTTAATGTATTCACACTCAGAATGTAAGTCTTCATTGATTGAAGATATATAGTACTTCGTGTGTTGCACATCTAAGTCATCAACATGCATAAGTGTTAGGATGTGTGCCTGATCACAGGACATTAGAGGATTCTAAGATATTTAGCTCACACCGTAACTTGCAAAACCTTTTCTCATCCAAGGGCTTTGTGAAGATATCTGCCAGTTGCTCTTCAGTGTTGACATGAATGATGTTGATATCTTTCTTCATGACATGATCTCTGAGAAAGTGATGACGAATTTCAATGTGCTTTGTCTTCGAGTGCTGGACTGGATTGTTGGCTATCTTGATGGCACTTTCGTTGTCGCAGAAGAGAGGTACTTGTTTCAGATTGATGCCATAGTCCTTGAGAGTTTGCTTCATCCATAGAAGCTGAGCGCAACAAGATCCAAAAGCAATGTATTCAGATTCAGCAGTTGAGAGTGATACATAGTTCTGCTTCTTTGAAGACCAACAGACAAGTGATCAACCCAAAAAGTGACATGTGCCTGATGTAGACTTGCGATCCACCTTGTCACCAGCATAATCAGCATCCGAGAATCCAACCAAATCAAATTTTGAGCCCTTGGGATACCATAATCTGAGTGTAGGGGTGTAAGCCAAATATCGAAGAATTCGCTTCATAGCTAAGTGATGTGATTCCTTTGGTGCCGCTTGGAATCGAGCACGCATGCAAATACTAAGCATAATATCTGGCCTAGATGCACATAGATGAAGTAAAGAACCAATCATGGAGCGGTATACCTTTTGATCGAACTCTTTACCATTGTCGTCGGGACCAAGATGGTGTTTGGCTGGCATTGGCGTCGTGTAACCTTTGTAGTATTCCATTCCAAACTTCTTCAGACAATCTTTGAGGTATTTTTCTTGAGATATGAAGATGCCATTCCTTTGCTGACGAATTTGAAGACCAAGGAAGAACTTCAGCTCACCCATCATGGACATCTGATATTGCTCTTGCATCATGTACCCAAACTCATCACTATACTTCTGGTTGGTGCAGCCGAAGATTATGTCATCCACATATATTTGGCACACAAACAGTTCACCGTCATATGTCTTCGTGAAGAGTGTGGGATCAAGGGATCCAGGTTTGAAGCCTTTGCTCCTCAGGAAGTCTTTGATCGTATCATACCATGCGCCAGGAGCTTGTTTGAGGCCATACAGTGCTTTGTTTAGCTTGTACACCATATCAGGATGTTTTGGATCTTCAAAGCCAGGTGGTTGAGCTACATATACTTCTTCTTCAATCTTGCCGTTGAGAAATGCACTCTTCACATCCATTTGATATAGCAAGATGTTGTGATGGTTAGCATAGGCTAGCAGTATGCGAATAGCTTCAAGCCTAGCAATAGGAGCAAATGTTTCATCAAAGTCAATTCCTTCTACTTGAGTATATCCTTGAGCCACAAGACGTGCTTTGTTTCTGACGACTTGACCATGCTCATCTTGCTTGTTTCGATATATCCATTTTGTTCCAATAATGTTATGCTTGCGAGGGTCAGGTCGCTTGACAAGTTCCCAAACATTGTTCAGCTTGAACTGTTGAAGTTCTTCTTGCATAGCTTGAATCCATTCAGGTTCCATAAAGGCTTCAGAAACTTTCTTGGGTTCTATATTGACACAAATGAAAAGTGCCCACAAAAGTTTGCTAACTGTGTTGCTCTTGAGCGAGTGAGTGGACCAGGTGCATTGATGCTGTCAATTATCTTCTCAATTTGTACTTCATTTGCAACACGAGGATGAACTAGACGAAGACTTTGCTCTTGCTGATCATTGTCATCATTGGGAGGAGTGTCTTCGGTCTGAGCATTGTCTTCAGGTTGGTTAGGTGCAGAAATGATAAGTTCCTCTTCAGGCTATGCTTCAGAGGGCATGATTTCACCAGTTCCCATCAGCTTGATTGATTCGCTTGGCGGAGCTTCATCTAGTGTACTTGGCAGAAGTTCTCTTTGTGAACCATTTGTTTCATCAAATCGCACATCCACAGTTTCGACGATTTTGTGGAGATAGAGGTTGAAGACTCTGTAGGAGTGCGAGTCCTTTCCATAGCCAAGCATGAAGCCTTCGTGAGCTTTAGGTGCAAATTTTGACTTGTGATGGGGATCCTTGATCCAGCACCTAGCTCCAAATACTCTGAAGTAACTGACATTTGGCTTCTTGCCAGTAAGGAGCTCATAGGATGTTTTGTTCAGAAGCTTATGGATGTAGACACAATTGATGATGTGACATGCTGTATCAATAGCTTCAGGCCAGAACTTTCTTGGTGTCTTGTATTCGTCGAGCATTGTTCAAGCCATCTCAATGAGGGTTCTGTTCTTGCGCTCAACGATGCCATTTTGCTGAGGTGTGTATGGAGCAGAGAACTCATGAGTGATTCCCATTGTATCCAGATAAAGATCAAGTCCGGTGTCCTTGAATTTAGTGCCATTGTCACTTCTGATATGCTTGATCTTCACACCATAATTGTTCATTGCTCGATTGGTGAAGCGTTGATAGAGGCAAAGGTGTCCCGTCTTTCGATGAGATGATGGATATCGCTTTGGTGGAAGTCGACTTTGACGATCCGACTACGAACGTGTGATGACGTCGCGCCTTAGCAATCGCTAAACCAACTCCGAGAGGTTATTGACCACGCCGGAGCACGATCAACCTGACCACGAGGGTCTGTTTCCTGCGAGCAAACGAAGAACAAGCAAGAAACTAAGATTGCAATCTGGATATTGCGAATATAAGATGAAAGCTTTATTGATCAAGGTGGGGTTCTGTGACGCCTTTGTCTGGTCGTTGAACACAAACGAAGTACGCGAAGTTGCAGCTATGGCGAACTTTTAATCTAAACAAAACCCAAAGTCTAAACGATGCCCTAAGGGCTGTATATATGGAGGAAGAGGGGGGAATTTCGTGGCCCTTGGTGGAGGGGTCCGAAATCAACCCTATCTCTTGTTTCCCCACACATACGGACTCTAAAAATAGCCTATACTTATGTATTTCGAAATTACATGGGCCTGGCCCAATAATAAGGTGACGCAGCACCTAAAATAGCCTCGGGACGAAATTTAGGAAGTGGCATCTTGTATATTTCGTCCAAGGCTTCATGCACCCATTATGGTGGCTTCAAAGTCCTGAAATCATCACTTGTAACTCCGTTCTTGTTCCCCTTGCGCATGCCATCATCTCCATGCTTGTTCTTGCTCCAATGTTCATCCTTCTCCAAGCTAGGCCCTTCATTTGTAAGCAAAAAAAATGTATCCAATTTAGGCAGCATCATATTCTCATGAACATTAGAATCATTACCAAGAAATGAAAGTACCTGGTAATTTAGTTGGCGTGCACGAGCTCTAGTAATTGGTCCAGTATGTATAGCAGCAGGGGCTGTGGGTGTAACAATTGTATTGATGTCCTCATCAACCGCCTGCTGCTGGGTAAGAACTGGTAAGAATTTGAGATTTGCTTGACGGATTTGTGATACACCACCACCACTTCTTAGTAGTCTGTAGGATCATATTCTTGTGTGTTTCTATTGCTGCTAACCATGCCAGGATCACAAGCCGACGAGATTGACTGGGAGAACTTATCGAACAAGGAGCTTCATGATAAGTTTCAGCAAATGATGACTGAACAGGTACAAGATGTGCTGAACAATTTTGAAGAGGCCATGGAGAAGATCACTGGCCTTGAGAAGACGTTCGAAACAAAGCTCGATAACAGATTTAATGAATTGCTCGCGCGTCTTCCACCACCACCACCCGCTGCACCTAACGCACCTCTCCAACAACAACAACAACGACTACCTCCACGTCGCGAAATAGACCTTCGCCGAGCGAGCCGTGTTCCTCTTGCGTTTGGCCAAACTGTTGGTGCTGCTGTTGATACTTCTGTGGCTCCTGCTACTGCTGTTGCTGGTACCCAGGAGGATGATGAGTATGCGGGCGATTATGAGGATGAGGTTGATCAAAATCAGATCTACGAGCAGCCACCAGCACCACCACCAGCAGGTCGACCTCAGGTATATATTCGTAATGGTAGGCCTGCACCACCACCTCAAGTACGAGATGATGTCCATATTCCTAAACTGAAATTGAATATTCCACCATTTGAGGGTAGATATGTTCCTGATATATATCTTACTTGGGAGTTAGAAACTGAACAACGATTTACATGTTTACAATATCCTGAGGAGAGACGAGTTGCTGCTGCTGTTTGTGCTTTCACTAGTTTTGCATGTGTATGGTGGTCTGAACATTGTAGATTATATCCTATTCCAACTACTTGGGCTGCTTTGAAAACTGCTATGCGTACGCGTTGGGTTCCACCATATTATCAACGTGAATTGCTTCAAAAATTGCAGCGTTTAAGACAAGGAAAAAATTCTGTAGAAGAATATTATCAGGAATTACAAACTGGCATGATTAGATGTGGTATTGTTGAGGAGAATGAAGCTATGCTTGCACGTTTTCTGGGTGGAGTAAATAGAGAGATTCAGACCATTCTAGACTATAAGGAGTATACTAATATCACTCGTTTATTCCATCTTGCTTGTAAAGCTGAACGTGAAGTGCAGGATCGACAAGCATTGGGGCGAACTAACTTTTCTGCAGGCCGACCTTCATCATGGACACCACGTGCATCTTCTACTTCAACTGCACCAGCACCTCCATCCGGTGCCACCTCCAGCCGTGATACAAGAAAACAGGCACAACCACCATTATCTTCCAAGAGCGCACCTGCGGGTCCTGCACAGCGTTCTTCTTCTTCCATGGCATCAACAGGGCACATGATAGAGGCGGGGTGTCCCGATCTTTCGATGAGATGGTAACTATCGATTTGGTGGAGACGACTTTGACGATCCGACTACAAACGTGCACGACGTTGCGCCTTAGCAATCGCTAAACCAATCTCCAGAGGTTATTGACCACGCCGGTGCACGATCAACCTGACCACGAAGGTCTATTCCTGCAAGCAATCGAAGAACGAGCAAGAATATGATAAAAGCAATCTGAATATTGCAAATATGTATAAAGTATTGATAAAGGTGGGGATCCGAAAGCGGTCTTGGTCTGGTCGTTGGACACAAACGAAGTACACGAAGTTGCGTTGGCTAACTTTTAACTAAACAAATCCCAAAGTCTAAACGATGCCCTAAGGGCTGTATATATGGAGGAAGAGGGGGGAATTTCGTGGCCCTTGGTGGAGGAGTCCGAAATCAACCCTATCTCTTGTTTCCCCACACATACGGACTCTAAAAATAGCCTATACTTATGTATTTCGAAATTACATGGGCCTGGCCCAATAATAAGGTGACGCAGCACCTAAAATAGCCTCGAGACGAAATTTATGAAGTGGCATCTTGTATATTTCGTCCAAGGCTTCATGCACCCATTATGGTGGCTTCAAAGTCCTGAAATCATCACTTGTAACTCCGTTCTTGTTCCCCTTGCGCATGCCATCATCTCCATGCTTGTTCTTGCTCCAATGTTCATCCTTCTCCAAGCTAGGCCCTTCATTTGTAAGCAAAACAAATGTATCCAATTTAGGCAGCATCATATTCTCATGAACATTAGAATCATTACCAAGAAACGAAAGTACCTGGTAATTTAGTTGGCGTGCGCGAGCTCTAGTAATTGGTCCAGTATGTATAGCAGCAGGGCCTGTGGGTGTAACAATGGTATTGATGTCCTCATCATCCTCCCCTTCTTGGAATGAAGTCGTCCTCGACGGAAACTCATCTTCCTCACCCAAATAAGGCTTCAAATCTGCAATGTTAAAAGTGGGACTAACCCCAAAATCTGCAGGCAGCTCAAGTTTATATGCATTATCATTTATTTTCTCTAACACCTTAAAGGGACCATCAGCCCGTGGCATGAGCTTTGATTTGCGCAAATCAGGAAATCTATCGTTACGCAAATGTAACCAAACAAGATCTCCAGGTGCAAACACAACATGTTTTCTACCCTTATCTCCAGCAAGTTTATATTTGGCATTCATACGCTCAATGTTTTCCTTAGTTAACTCATGCATTTTTAAAATCAATTGAGCACGTTGTTTAGCATCAAAATTAACCTTCTCCGAAGATGGAAGAGGCAACAAATCAATAGGTGCACGAGGTAGGAAACCATACACAACTTCAAAAGGGCACATCTTAGTAGTAGAATGCAATGAACGATTATAAGCAAATTCAATATGAGGCAAGCATTCCTCCCACATTTTCTTATTATTCTTCAAAACAGCCCTAAGCATAGTAGACAACGTTCTATTGACTACTTCAGTTTGTCCATCAGTTTGGGGGTGACAAGTAGTACTAAAAAGCAGTTTAGTCCCCAACTTAGCCCATAAACATCTCCAAAAGTGGCTAAGAAATTTAGTATCACGATCTGAAACAATAGTATTTGGCACACCATGCAAGCGAATAATTTCACGAAGGAACAAATCAGCAACATTAACAGCATCATCGCTTTTATGACATGGTATAAAGTGTGCCATTTTCGAGAATCTATCCACGACAACAAATATGCTATCCCTCCCCTTCTTTGTTCGAGGTAAACCTAAAACAAAGTCCATAGATATATCCTCCCAAGGAACACTAGGTACAGGCAAAGGCATATATAAACCATGAGGATTGAGTCGTGACTTAGCTTTTTGACATGTAGTGCATCGAGCAATAAAACGCTCAACATCCCGTCTCATCTTTGGCCAAAAGAAATGTGTAGCAAGTACGTCCTCCGTCTTCTTCACGCCAAAGTGTCCCATTAATCCTCCTCCATGCGCCTCCTGCAACAACAAAAGACGAACGGAGCTAGCTGGAATGCATAGCTTGTTAGCACGAAACACAAATCCATCATTAACGCCAAACTTGTTCCACATTCTTCCTTCTTTACAGTTTTGCATTACATCTTTAAAATCAGCATCATGCACATATTGATCTTTGATGGTCTCCAAACCAAATATTTTGAAGTCAAGTTGTGAAAGCATAGTATAGCGACGAGACAATGCATCAGCGATAACATTTTCTTTTCCCTTCTTGTGTTTAATGACATAAGGGAAAGTCTCAATGAATTCAACCCATTTAGCATGTCTACGATTCAGTTTAGCTTGACTTTTAATATGTTTCAAAGATTCATGATCAGAATGTATAACAAATTCTTTGGGCCATAAATAATGTTGCCATGTTTCTAAAGTCCGAACAAGAGCATATAATTCTTTATCATAAGTAGAATAATTCAGACTAGGCCCACTCAATTTTTCAGAAAAGTATGCAACAGGTTTGCCATCTTGTAATAACACACCTCCTAATCCAATTCCACTAGCATCACATTCAAGCTCAAAAGTCTTATTAAAATCAGGAAGTTGGAGTAAAGGAGCATGTGTCAACTTATCTTTCAATACCGTGAAGGCTTCTTCCTGTGCGGTACCCCAAACAAAAGGCACATCCTTCTTTGTAAGCTCGTTGAGAGGTGCAGCATTGGTGCTGAAATCTCTCACAAAACGCCTATAGAATCCAGCGAGGCCAAGAAAACTCCTCACTTGTGTGACCGTTTTGGGCTGCGGCCAACTCTCAATAGCTTCAATCTTGGCTTTGTCAACTTCAATTCCCTGTGGAGTAACAACATAGCCAAGAAAAGATACTCGGTCGGTGCAAAAGGTGCACTTCCCAAGGTTACCAAACAAACGTGCATCACGTAGAGCAATAAAAACAGCACGTAAATGTTCCAAATGTTCTTCCAAAGATCTGCTATAAATCAGTATATCATCAAAATAGACTACCACAAATCGTCCAATGAAAGCACGTAAAACTTCGTTCATTAGTCTCATGAAAGTACTAGGCGCATTAGTTAACCCAAAAGGCATGACTAACCACTCATATAATCCAAACTTAGTTTTAAATGCTGTTTTCCATTCATGTCCCAATTTCATACGAATTTGATGGTATCCACTACGCAAATCAACTTTGGAGAATATTGTAGAGCCACTCAATTCATCAAGCATATCATCTAGCCTAGGAATAGGATGACGATAACGAATAGTAATATTATTAATGCCTCTACAATCAACACACATACGTGATGTACCATCCTTTTTCGGCACTAGAATAATAGGAACAGCACAAGGACTAAGGGATTCGCGTATATAACCTTTGTCGAGAAGCTCTTGTACTTGACGCATAATCTCCTTCGTCTCCTCTGGATTGGTACGGTATGGTGCACGGTTTGGCAGTGAAGCACCGGGAATTAAGTCAATCTGATGCTCAATCCCTCGAATAGGCGGTAATCCCGGTGGCACGTCTTGTGGAAAAACGTCAGCGAACTCCTGCAAAATGTTAGTGACAGCAGGAGGCAAAGAGGAAGGCACGTCCTCGAATGGAAATAATGCCTCTTTGCACACAAAAACATAGCAAACAGATTTGCTGAAATCTAGCTCATCAATATCAGATTTGGTGGCAAATAAACATGCACTTTTCAATTTAATTTCAGAAGCAACACTAGATGGTTTATTATTAGGCTTCATTTGTTGCTCAAATTCTTTTGCCACAATCTGATTTTCACTCTTATTGGCTAGCATGGAGATGGTGGAGAAGCTTTCTCTCACCACAAGACCACATCCACATCCTTACTACATCCAATGGTTCAACAACAGCGGCAAGGTTAAGGTAACACGTATTGTTCGTGTGCATTTTAGTATCTCTACATATGCTGATTATGTTGATTGTGATGTGGTACCTATGCAAGCATGTTCCTTATTACTTGGTAGACCATGGCAATTTGATAAAAATTCTGTACACCATGGTAGAAACAATCACTATACTCTTGTTCATAAGGATAAAAATATTACTTTGCTTCCTATGACTCCTGATTCCATTTTGAAAGATGATATTAATAGAGCTAATAAAGCACAACAGGAGAAGAATAAGAGTGAAAATCAGATTGTGGCAAAAGAATTTGAGCAACAAATGAAGCCTAATAATAAACCATCTAGTGTTGCTTCTGAAATTAAATTAAAAAGTACATGTTTATTTGCCACCAAATCTGATATTGATGAGCTAGATTTCAGCAAATCTGTTTGCTATGCTTTTGTGTGCAAAGAGGCATTATTTTCATTCGAGGACGTGCCTTCCTCTTTGCCTCCTGCTGTCACTAACATTTTGTAGGAGTTCGCTGATGCTTTTCCACAAGACGTGCCACCGGGATTACCGCCTATTCGAGGGATTGAGCATCAGATTGACTTAATTCCCGGTGCTTCACTGCCAAACCGTGCACCATACCGTACCAATCCAGAGGAGACGAAGGAGATTATGCGTCAAGTACAAGAGCTTCTCGACAAAGGTTATATACGCGAATCCCTTAGTCCTTGTGCTGTTCCTATTATTCTAGTGCCGAAAAAGGATGGTACATCACGTATGTGTGTTGATTGTAGAGGCATTAATAATATTACTATTCGTTATCGTCATCCTATTCCTAGGCTAGATGATATGCTTGATGAATTGAGTGGCTCTACACTATTCTCCAAAGTTGATTTGCGTAGTGGATACCATCAAATTCGTATGAAATTGGGAGATGAATGGAAAACAGCATTTAAAACTAAGTTTGGATTATATGAGTGGTTAGTCATGCCTTTTGGGTTAACTAATGCGCCTAGTACTTTCATGAGACTAATGAACGAAGTTTTACGTGCTTTCATTGGACGATTTGTGGTAGTCTATTTTGATGATATACTGATTTATAGCAGATCTTTGGAAGAACATTTGGAACATTTACGTGCTGTTTTTATTGCTCTACGTGATGCACGTTTGTTTGGTAACCTTGGGAAGTGCACCTTTTGCACCGACCGAGTATCTTTTCTTGGCTATGTTGTTACTCCACAGGGAATTGAAGTTGACAAAGCCAAGATTGAAGCTATTGAGAGTTGGCCGCAGCCCAAAACGGTCACACAAGTGAGGAGTTTTCTTGGCCTCGCTGGATTCTATAGGCGTTTTGTGAGAGATTTCAGCACCAATGCTGCACCTCTCAACGAGCTTACAAAGAAGGATGTGCCTTTTGTTTGGGGTACCGCACAGGAAGAAGCCTTCACGGTATTGAAAGATAAGTTGACACATGCTCCTTTACTCCAACTTCCTGATTTTAATAAGACTTTTGAGCTTGAATGTGATGCTAGTGGAATTGGATTAGGAGGTGTGTTATTACAAGATGGCAAACCTGTTGCATACTTTTCTGAAAAATTGAGTGGGCCTAGTCTGAATTATTCTACTTATGATAAAGAATTATATGCTCTTGTTCGGACTTTAGAAACATGGCAACATTATTTATGGCCCAAAGAATTTGTTATACATTCTGATCATGAATCTTTGAAACATATTAAAAGTCAAGCTAAACTGAATCGTAGACATGCTAAATGGGTTGAATTCATTGAGACTTTCCCTTATGTCATTAAACACAAGAATGGAAAAGAAAATGTTATTGCTGATGCATTGTCTCGTCGCTATACTATGCTTTCACAACTTGACTTCAAAATATTTGGTTTGGAGACCATCAAAGATCAATATGTGCATGATGCTGATTTTAAAGATGTAATGCAGAATTGTAAAGAAGGAAGAATGTGGAACAAGTTTGTTGTTAACGATGGATTTGTGTTTCGTGCTAACAAGCTATGCATTCCAGCTAGCTCCGTTCGTCTTTTGTTGTTGCAGGAGGCGCATGGAGGAGGATTAATGGGACACTTTGGCGTGAAGAAGACGGAGGACGTACTTGCTACACATTTCTTTTGGCCAAAGATGAGACGGGATGTTGAGCGTTTTATTGCTCGCTGCACTACATGTCAAAAAGCTAAGTCACGACTCAATCCTCATGGTTTATATATGCCTTAGCTTTTTGAAAGTTAGTTCGCCGCAATGCTTGTCGATCCTGCACTTCACGTTCAGCTTTACAAGCAAGATGGAATAAACGAGTGATATTAGTATACTCCTTATAGTCTAGAATGGTCTGAATCTCTCTATTTAATCCACCCAGAAAACGTGCAAGCATAGCTTCATTCTCCTCAACAATACCACATCTAATCATGCCAGTTTGTAATTCCTGATAATATTCTTCTACAGAATTTTTTCCTTGTCTTAAACGCTGCAATTTTTGAAGCAATTCACGTTGATAATATGGTGGAACCCAACGCGTACGCATAGCAGTTTTCAAAGCAGCCCAAGTAGTTGGAATAGGATATAATCTACAATGTTCAGACCACCATACACATGCAAAACTAGTGAAAGCACAAACAGCAGCAGCAACTCGTCTCTCCTCAGGATATTGTAAACATGTAAATCGTTGTTCAGTTTCTAACTCCCAAGTAAGATATATATCAGGAACATATCTACCCTCAAATGGTGGAATATTCAATTTCAGTTTAGGAATATGGACATCATCTCGTACTTGAGGTGGTGGTGCAGGCCTACCATTACGAATATATACCTGAGGTCGACCTGCTGGTGGTGGTGCTGGTGGCTGCTCGTAGATCTGATTTTGATCAACCTCATCCTCATAATCGCCCGCATACTCATCATCCTCCTGGGTACCAGCAACAGCAGTAGCAGGAGCCACAGAAGTATCAACAGCAGCACCAACAGTTTGGCCAAACGCAAGAGGAACACGGCTCGCTCGGCGAAGGTCTATTTCGCGACGTGGAGGTAGTCGTTGTTGTTGTTGTTGGAGAGGTGCGTTAGGTGCAGCGGGTGGTGGTGGTGGAAGACGCGCGAGCAATTCATTAAATCTGTTATCGAGCTTTGTTTCGAACGTCTTCTCAAGGCCAGTGATCTTCTCCATGGCCTCTTCAAAATTGTTCAGCACATCTTGCACCTGTTCAGTCATCATTTGCTGAAACTTATCATGAAGCTCCTTGTTCGATAAATTCTCCCAGACAATCTCGTCGGCTTGTGATCCTGGCATGGTTAGCAGCAATAGAAACACACAAGAATATGATCCTACAGACTACGAACAAGTGGTGGTGGTGGGTGTCACAAATCCGTCAAGCAAATCTTAAATTCTTACTAGTTCTTACCCAGCAGCAGGCGGTGATCGGCAACCGTTGTAGTCAAAAACTCTCAAAGCTTGGATAGAGCGATTACCAGGGAGAGTCAAACGCACGACGTAGATGTATGTGGAGCTGGGAAGGCTTATAATATGGTAGCAAAAAGGGTCAGCAATAATCAATCCAGAGATGCAAAGTTGAATAAACGCTCAACAACGGTACTGTGCTGGTCCTAGGCTAGACTGTGCTAGAGACGCGAGCCTAGAACACCAACAAAATCACGGCGCGGCACGTAAACAAGGGAAAAGCACACTCTGAATTTTTTTTTCGCCCTTTTTTTTGCGCTCTTTTTTTTTGCGCTGCTTTTTTTTTTGCGAAAAATCACTATAATGGCGAGTGTCTCAAAACTCTTCCTAGCTCAAACGGACAGGATGGGCACGAAATTTTTTCGACCAATTTTTTTTTTTCGACTGCCCGGACCCAAAAACTGGAAACGGGTCAAAAAAAACTTCCTATAATGGCACCTGTCTCAAAACACTCAGAAACACCTAAAAATAGGATAACCAGAATTTTTTTCGAAAAATGCGTTTTCGAAAAATTTTGGGCCTAAACGGAGCGTGGCTACCCGACTCCGGCAAGGAAACACGAATCGGAATCTAGATGGATCTCGAAAACAAACCTAATATGCAAGGAACTCGGATTGGTGGTGGATATATGGTGGTGGTATATGGCAGCGGTGGTGGTAACGGTGGTAGTATATGGATATGGATCGGTGGTGGTATATGGACACGGACTGGTGGTGGTATATGGATACGGATTCGAAGCGGTGGCGGATAAGCAGTGGTGGTAGATGGCAGGGGCGATGATGATGGTGCGGCGGCGGCGTGACAACTTATGACCAGAACTCGAAACTCTAAAAGACTAGACTCCAAGACCAGCAACTAGACACGACGATGCAACCGCAAATTCAACAAAGCAAAACCCTAAAAAGATTATGCAAAGGCTCAGATTGGTTCGGATATGATGAACTAACCCTAATTTTTTTTTTGTGGCTTTTTCGTGGACTGTAGGTATGAAGAACAGACTCGATCTAAACTACGAAAAACTGTAAAATCTCACCGAGCAACCTGGAAATCTGATACCACTTGATAGAGGCAAAGGTGTCCTGTCTTTCGATGAGATGATGGATATCGCTTTGGTGGAAGTCGACTTTGACGATCCGACTACGAACGTGCGATGACGTCGCGCCTTAGCAATCGCTAAACCAACTCCGAGAGGTTATTGACCACGCCGGAGCACGATCAACCTGACCACGAGGGTCTGTTTCCTGCGAGCAAACGAAGAACAAGCAAGAAACTAAGATTGCAATCTGGATATTGCGAATATAAGATGAAAGCTTTATTGATCAAGGTGGGGTTCTGTGACGCCTTTGTCTGGTCGTTGAACACAAACGAAGTACGCGAAGTTGCAGCTATGGCGAACTTTTAATCTAAACAAAACCCAAAGTCTAAATGATGCCCTAAGGGCTGTATATATGGAGGAAGAGGGGGGAATTTCGTGGCCCTTGGTGGAGGGGTCCGAAATCAACCCTATCTCTTGTTTCCCCACACATACGGACTCTAAAAATAGCCTATACTTATGTATTTCGAAATTACATGGGCCTGGCCCAATAATAAGGTGACGCAGCACCTAAAATAGCCTCGGGACGGAATTTAGGAAGTGGCATCTTGTATATTTCGTCCAAGGCTTCATGCACCCATTATGGTGGCTTCAAAGTCCTGAAATCATCACTTGTAACTCCGTTCTTGTTCCCCTTGCGCATGCCATCATCTCCATGCTTGTTCTTGCTCCAATGTTCATCCTTCTCCAAGCTAGGCCCTTCATTTGTAAGCAAAACAAATGTATCCAATTTAGGCAGCATCATATTCTCATGAACATTAGAATCATTACCAAGAAACGAAAGTACCTGGTAATTTAGTTGGCGTGCACGAGCTCTAGTAATTGGTCCAGTATGTATAGCAGCAGGGGCTGTGGGTGTAACAATTGTATTGATGTCCTCATCAACAAGAGTATAGTGATTGTTTCTACCATGGTGTACAGAATTTTTATCAAATTGCCATGGTCTACCAAGTAATAAGGAACATGCTTGCATAGGTACCACATCACAATCAACATAATCAGCATATGTAGAGATACTAAAATGCACACGAACAGTACGTGTTACCTTAACCTTGCCGCTGTTGTTGAACCATTGGATGTAGTAAGGATGTGGATGTGGTCTTGTGGTGAGAGAAAGCTTCTCCACCATCTCCATGCTAGCCAAGTTGTTGCAGCTCCCTCCGTCTATTATGACGCGCACAGAACGTTCCTTCACAACTCCCTTGGTATGGAACAAATTGTGCCTCTGATTTTGCTCAGCTTGTGTGACCTGCACACTCAAAACACGTTGAGCAACTAAACATTCATACCTATCAGCGTCTTCAGGAGCCATGTATTGCGTCGCATGATCAGAATCATCTCCACCATGTTCTTCACGTGTAATAAGAGCCAATGTCTCCTCATCATAGTCACTAGCGGACTCATATCCACCATCCGCGGTAGCAATCATCACACGCGGAGATTTGCATTCCCTCGCATAATGACCTCCTCCCTTACAACGACGACAAATAATATCACTTGTGTGCCCTGTTGATGACATGGAAGAAGAAGAACGCTGTGCAGGCCCCGCAGGTGCGCTCTTGGCAGATAATGGTGGTTGTGCCTGTTTTCTTGTATCACGGCTGGAGGTGGCACCAGATGGAGGTGCTGGTGCTGTTGAAGTAGAAGATGCACATGGTGTCCATGATGAAGGTCGGCCTACAGAAAAGTTAGTTCGCCCCAATGCTTGTCGATCCTGCACTTCACGTTCAGCTTTACAAGCAAGATGGAATAAACGAGTGATATTAGTATACTCCTTATAGTCTAGAATGGTCTGAATCTCTCTATTTAATCCACCCAGAAAACGTGCAAGCATAGCTTCATTCTCCTCAACAATACCACATCTAATCATGCCAGTTTGTAATTCCTGATAATATTCTTCTACAGAATTTTTTCCTTGTCTTAAACGCTGCAATTTTTGAAGCAATTCACGTTGATAATATGGTGGAACCCAACGCGTACGCATAGCAGTTTTCAAAGCAGCCCAAGTAGTTGGAATAGGATATAATCTACAATGTTCAGACCACCATACACATGCAAAACTAGTGAAAGCACAAACAGCAGCAGCAACTCGTCTCTCCTCAGGATATTGTAAACATGTAAATCGTTGTTCAGTTTCTAACTCCCAAGTAAGATATATATCAGGAACATATCTACCCTCAAATGGTGGAATATTCAATTTCAGTTTAGGAATATGGACATCATCTCGTACTTGAGGTGGTGGTGCAGGCCTACCATTACGAATATATACCTGAGGTCGACCTGCTGGTGGTGGTGCTGGTGGCTGCTCGTAGATCTGATTTTGATCAACCTCATCCTCATAATCGCCCGCATACTCATCATCCTCCTGGGTACCAGCAACAGCAGTAGCAGGAGCCACAGAAGTATCAACAGCAGCACCAACAGTTTGGCCAAACGCAAGAGGAACACGGCTCGCTCGGCGAAGGTCTATTTCGCGACGTGGAGGTAGTCGTTGTTGTTGTTGTTGGAGAGGTGCGTTAGGTGCAGCGGGTGGTGGTGGTGGAAGACGCGCGAGCAATTCATTAAATCTGTTATCGAGCTTTGTTTCGAACGTCTTCTCAAGGCCAGTGATCTTCTCCATGGCCTCTTCAAAATTGTTCAGCACATCTTGCACCTGTTCAGTCATCATTTGCTGAAACTTATCATGAAGCTCCTTGTTCGATAAATTCTCCTAGTCAATCTCGTCGGCTTGTGATCCTGGCATGGTTAGCAGCAATAGAAACACACAAGAATATGATCCTACAGTTTGTGGCTTTTTCGTGGACTATAGGTATGAAGAACAGACTCGATCTAAACTACTAAAAAACTGTAAAATCTCACCGAGCAACCTGGAAATCTGATACCACTTGATAGAGGCAAAGGTGTCCCGTCTTTCGATGAGATGGTGGATTTCGCTTTGGTGGAAGTCGACTTTGACGATCCGACTACGAACGTGCGAGGACGTCGCGCCTTAGCAATCGCTAAACCAACTCCGAGAGGTTATTGACCACGCCGGAGCACGATCAACCTGACCACGAGGGTCTGTTTCCTGCGAGCAAACGAAGAACAAGCAAGAAACTAAGATTGCAATCTGGATATTGCGAATATAAGATGAAAGCTTTATTGATCAAGGTGGGGTTCTGTGACGCCTTTGTCTGGTCGTTGAACACAAACGAAGTACGCGAAGTTGCAGCTATGGCGAACTTTTAATCTAAACAAAACCCAAAGTCTAAACGATGCCCTAAGGGCTGTATATATGGAGGAAGAGGGGGGGAATTTCGTGGCCCTTGGTGGAGGAATCCGAAATCAACCCTATCTCTTGTTTTCCCACACATACGGACTCTAAAAATAGCCTATACTTATGTATTTCGAAATTACATGGGCCTGGCCCAATAATAAGGTGACGCAGCACCTAAAATAGCCTCGGGACGAAATTTATGAAGTGGCATCTTGTATATTTCGTCCAAGGCTTCATGCACCCATTATGGTGGCTTCAAAGTCCTGAAATCATCACTTGTAACTCCGTTCTTGTTCCCCTTGCGCATGCCATCATCTCCATGCTTGTTCTTGCTCCAATGTTCATCCTTCTCCAAGCTAGGCCCTTCATTTGTAAGCAAAACAAATGTATCCAATTTAGGCAGCATCATATTCTCATGAACATTAGAATCATTACCAAGAAACGAAAGTACCTGGTAATTTAGTTGGCGTGCGCGAGCTCTAGTAATTGGTCCAGTATGTATAGCAGCAGGGCCTGTGGGTGTAACAATGGTATTGATGTCCTCATCAAGCGTCTGAAGACATCTTGCACTTCAGTCTTGTAGAGAATTATGTGCACCCATGTGTATCTTGAGTAGCCATCAACAATTACGAAGCCATAGAGACAAGCAGTTGTTGTGAGGGTGGAGTAGTGAGTAGGTCCAAATAATTCCATGTGTAACAGCTCGAAGGGTTGAGATGTTTTCATGATTGTCTTCGAGGGGTGCTTTGCCCTAGTCATCTTTCCAGCTTCGCAGGCATCGCACAAATGATCCTTCTTGAACTTGACATCCTCGATGCCTATGACATGCTTCTTCTTGACGAGTGAGTGTAAGTTCCTCATGCCAGCATGCCCCAACCTTCGATGCCAGAGCCAACATTCTGAAGCTTTTGTGAGAAGACATACGGCAAGCTGTGGACCTGCTGAGAAATCTACCATGTATAGATCATCTTTTCGATACCCTTCAAATACTAGAGACTTGTCAGATTCCATTAGTACAAGGCAACGATATTTTCCGAATAGCACAATCATGTTCAAGTCACAAAGCATTGAGACAGACATTAAGTTTAAACCAAGGGATTCAACAAGCATCACTTTATCCATGTGTTGATCCTTTGAGATTGCAACTCTACCTAGACCCAATACCTTGCTTTTACCAGTGTCAGCAAATGTGATGTGACTCTTGTCGGATGGACGTAAGGTTGAGTCCATGAGAAGACTTCGATCACCTGTCATATGATTTGTGCATCCGCTGTCCATAATCCATTCTGAAGCTTTTGGTGATGTACCCTACAGTTCAGTTAGGAGGATAGGCTTCACAAGAGTGTTGTGAAGCATAAGCATTTGACACATATAGGGATTGTCACAGCTTAGATCAAAGTTAGGACACATAGTATGACTGGTAAGCGATTCAGATGTGAAGTATATAGAAAGACATATTATCATGCATCCATAATGTGTTTTAGGTCCCCATCAATAGCATCGGACGCCTTTGATAGCAGGCTGGAGACCTTTCTCTGCAAAAGAAAGTTAATTCTTCTTCGCCACCCACATCTTCAGGGGTGGCTTAGAAGCAATGAGTCTAAGTGCAGCATCTGAGAATTTTGTCTTTGAAGCCCTAGCAAATAGCCTTGCAGGAGATGAATGATACTCATATGAATAAGCAGAAAAGTTCTTAGTTCTATGAACATAGTGGTTCGAAGACACACGCTCATATTCATAAGTCTGAGTATGATTTCCCTGCAAAACATTGGCGTTAGGGTGACTCAAGTGAGTCCTGTATCTGTATGAGGCCTTTGGGCCATATGAAGCTATAGGTCTGGGGTTTGTCTTCTTCCTTGGTGGTGTCATGACGACATTCACAGGAACATTCTCAATATATTGCTTAGGTACCCAGATCTTCTTCATAGGTGGTCCATTCCTGCAGTTAGTACCAATATACCTGGCAAACACTTCACCATTCTGATTCTTGAACAGCTTATAGTTTGCATCAAAGGATTCATCAATGATAATAGGATTAGCACAGGTAAAGCCAGATAAAGTGGATGGATCTACTGAAGGTTCCTTTGAAGCAACCCATGTGGTTTTGGGGTACTGCTCAGGCTTCCAGTATGAGCCATCAACATTCATTTTCCTCTCAAACCCAACACCCTCTTTCCTAGGGTTTCGGTTCAGAATCTGCTTTTTGAGGACATCGCAAAGTGTCTGATGCCCTTTCAGACTTTTATACATCCCTGTTTCAAGCAATGTCTTCAAACTAGAATTTTCATCAGCAATAGTAGTGGTATCCTTTGCGGAGGGGTTAGTAACCACATCAGTAGGTGAAGACAATGACACAGTAGCAGCAGTGGAACATTCAACAATAGATGTAGCGTTATCACGCTCAATGCATTTTAGACATGGTGGTTCAAATCCATCCTGAGCGGGGCTGATCTATTGAGCGCGAAGTGACTCATTCACTTTTTGAAGATCTTCATGAGCCGCTCTCAATTTCTCAAGCTCTTGCTTCCTTTGAAGATAATCATAGGAGAGCCTTTCATAAGTAGTTGAGAGCGTTTCATGACGAATTTCAAGTTCTTGGTACTTAGCATGAAGATTTTTTATATCTCCAACTAAGGACTGTGAACGGGTCATTTCCGCGTTCAACAGGTCATCGCTTTTGTCTAACAGTTTTTGAGTATGTTCCATAGCCTTTTGTTGTTCAGTTGCAATTTTAGCAAGTGTCTTGTAGCTGGGTTTGGATTCACAATCAGAGTCATCTTCACTTGATGTTTGAAAGTAAGCATCACGTGATTTTACCTTGGCACCATGTGCCATGAAGCAGTAGGTGGGAGTAGGATCATCTTCGTCATCAGCTTCAGCATTGGTGTGGAACTCATTGTCTTCAGTGTTGAAGATGGACTTGGCAACATAGGCTATGGCTAGAGCCAGACTTGCAACGCCAGGGTCAGACTCCTCTCCAGACTCCACCTCCGCCTCCTCAGAAGCAGACTCCTCCTCTGAATCCATTTCCTTGCCAACAAAAGCACGAGCCTTGCCAGATGAGCTCTTCTTGTGTGATGAAGACTTGGAAGAAGACTTAGAAGAAGACTTTGAGGATTTATTCTTCTTCTTGTCATCGGAATCATATTCCTTGCTCTTCTTCTTCTTCTTCTTCTCATTGTCCCACTGTGGACACTCAGATATGTAGTGACCAGGTTTCTTGCACTTGTGGCAGGTTCTCTTCTTGTGGTCATGGGTGGAAGCTTCATCATTCCTTGAGCTGGATCGTGAAGACTTTCTGAAGCCTTTCTTCTTGGTGAATTTCTGGAACTTCTTCACGAGCATAGCAAGTTCCTTTCCAATGTCTTCAGGACCATCAGAACTGCAGTCAGATTCTTCTTCAGATGAGGAAACAACTTTTGCCTTCAAAGCGCGAGTACGGCCATAGTTGGGACCATAGATATCTCTTTTCTCAGACAGCTGGAACTCATGTCTTCTCTTTTCTCAGACATGAGCCTCTCAAGTATATCAGACGGATCGAGTGTCTTGAAGTCAGGACGTTCTTGTATCATGAGGGCAAGAGTGTCAAAGGAGCTATCAAGTGATCTCAGCAGTGTCTTGACGATTTCATGCTTGGTAATCTCAGTTGCGCGAAGAGCTTGAAGCTCATTTGTGATGTCAGTGAGGCGATCGAATGTGAGCTGGACATTCTCATTGTCGTTTCTCTTAAAGCGATTGAAGAGGTTGCGAAGAACACTGATCCTTTGATCTCTCTGGGTTGAGACGCCTTCGTTGAACTTCGATAGCCAGTCCCAGACTAGCTTCGACGTTTCCAGAGCACTCACACGGCCATACTGTCCTTTGGTCAGATGACCACAGATGATGTTCTTTGCAGTAGAGTCCAGTTGAATGAACTTCTTGACATCAGTAGGGGTGACACCTTCACCAGTTTTGGGAACGCCGTTCTTGACAACATACCAGAGGTCGACATCAATGGCTTCAAGATGCATACGCATCTTATTCTTCCAGTAGGGATATTTAGTTCCATCGAACACGGGACAAGCAGCGGAGACTTTGATTATCCCTACAGTCGACATAGCTAAAACTCCAGGTGGTTAAATTGAATCACACAGAACAAGGGAGTACCTTGCTCTGATACCAATTGAAAGTGCTAGTATCGACTAGAGGGGGGGTGAATAGGCGATTTTTATGAAAGTCTTCAAAACTTGGAAGTTTCGAAGACAGACAATAGAAATGACCTAATTGATATGCAGCGGAAGATAAACTACTGTAAGCAAACCATAGTCAAGTATGCAATGATATGAAAGAACAGGACTAATGGCAGCTAAGTAGTAAGGATCAAGATGGAAGATAGTATGAAGCCAATCAACAATAGTAGTCAAGCAATGAAGTCAAACAGGTATGACAATCAGGCAATGACTTCACGAAGACAAACACAAAGTAAAGGATGGGAAGGGATAGAACCAGTCACTTGTTGAAGACACAGGATTTGTTGGACCAGTTCCAGTTGCTGTGACTACTGTACGCCTGGTTAGGGAGGCTGAGATTCAACTCAGAAAACCGTGTCTTCACCTTATTCCCCTTGAGCTAAGGACACCCAGTCCTCGCCCAATCACTCTGGTAAGTCTTCAAGGTAGACTTCCAAACCTTCACAGACTTCATTCACCGGCGATCCATAATGACTCTTGGATGCTCAGAACGCGACGCCTAACCGGCTGGAGGATTCACAGTCCTCAAGTGTAATAAGTCTTCAGGTCACACGGATAGAAAGACTTCAGTGATGCCTAACACTCTTTGGCTCTGGGTGTTTGGGCTTGGTCCTCGCAAGGATTTCTCTCTCTCAAAGGCTTCGAGGTTGGTTGCTCTCAAACGACAAAAGCCGTGCACTAACTCTGAGCAGCCACCAATATATGGTGTAGAGGGTGGGCTATTTATAGCCACTGGGCAACCCGACCTGATATGTCCAAAATGACCCTGGGTCACTAAGGAACTGACACATGTTCCAACGGTCAGATTTCAAACACACACGACAACTTTACTTGGGCTACAAGCAAAGGTGACTCATCCAGCTCTGGATAAGATTTGCTCTCATTGTCTTTGCTCGAAGACATAGGATTTGGGTTGAGCATCACTTCAGTCATTCTGACTTAGTTCACTTGGACCCCACTTAACAGTATTGTGGTTCCTATGACTCAACAAAGAAGAAAAGGAAACAACGAAATCACACAGTCTTCACGCTCCATAATCTTCACTCAATGTATTCTCATGTCATAGTCTTCAATATGAATATCTTCACATACCACCATTGTCTTCAATGTCTTCATATATTTTTAGGGGTCATCTCTGGTAGGTAAACCGAATCAATGAGGGACACTACCTGCGTTATCCTGCAATTCTCACAAACGCATTAGTCCCTCAACAAACTTTGTCATCAATACTCCAAAACCAACTAGGGGTGGCACTAGATGCACTTACAATGTTAATATCTGAGGACTTGAGGGCTACACGTGATGCAAGGAATACAAGTCTGTCAACAAGGATTTCATTACCATAGCTTATTCTGGTGGTTTGCCATCTAGACCCTGGGGTTTGGATTTCAAGTGGAGTTGGCATATCACAAAATGACATGTCATGCAAACGAGCATAGCCTTCAGATTTGAAGGAGTGAGATGCTCCAGTATCGAAAAGAACTGATGTTGGATGAAAATTGACAAGGAGTGTACCAAGAACGACATCTGGATCATCATGAGCGTCTTTAGCTGAGACGTGATGCATACGTCCACGTTTAGTGCGAGCTGGCTTGGCACAGATCATTTTTCTTGATGGCTTAACACAACCAATAGACTTGTCGGGCTGGGGCGGAGCATAACTGGGTTGAGAGCAGTCACGTGCATAGTGTACTGGCTTCCCGCATGTGAAGCAAATCCCTGAAGTTGGGTGTGGACCCGCACTGACAAGCGGTCTACTAATAGGCCTGGGTGGAGCATACGACTGAGTTGGGTCAGGCGCCATGTAAGATGGCCTCGGTGAGTATCTCGAAGGAAGAGCGGAGTTCGGAACCCAAATTTGGCGCTTCTGAGGACTAGAGCCGGAGGAAGATCCCAAATCACGGGTGTGCTTACGAGACTCCTCGTAGGTGAGCTGAGTTGTCTCTGCGTTAATGGCCTTCTTCACAAGAGCCTGTAATGTATCACAATGATGCAGGTGGAGATCACGAAGCAACTTGGGGTTGAGACCCTTCTGGAACCTAGCCTCCTTCTTGGCGTCCGTGGACACCTCTTCTGTGGCATAGTGGGCGAGCTTCTCAAACTCTCTGCTATAAGCATCAATAGCCATCTTACTCTAGGTGAAACTGCAGAACTCTTCTCTCTTGCGATTGATGAGGGCCTGGGGAATGTGATGCTCGTGAAAAGCCTCAGTGAAATCCCTCCAGGTAGGAATCTGGCCAGCTGGAAGCATAACCTCATAGTTCTGCCATCAAAGACTAGGAGGACCTTCCAGGTGGTATGTAGCATAGGTGACCTTGTCATCTTCAACTATGTTTGCGGAATGTAGCTTATGAGTGATGCTACGGAGCCAATCATCTGCATCGAGCGGCTCGATGGAATGATGAAAGGTGGGTGGGTGCAAGCCGATGAAGTCATGGATGGTCGCAGACTCCTTAAACTGATGTGTTGTGTTCTCCTCAATACGTACTAACAAGCGGTTAGACTCACTCTTGTTCCTCTCCATATCTAACATCAACTCTGCAAACGAAGGCGGGCCAGGAGGATCCTAATCCCTACCATCTCCGTGGTTCTATCTACGAGCAACAGAACTTCGCTTATCTGATGACATCCTGAGAAACGAAATCAAGGACGGAATCAGCATCAACTATAGGCTATAGGATGTAGAACAAGGAAATTAGTATCTCTAGAGCTCCCAGGACAATTCCGGTAGCATAACGGCAGTAGAATGCTCAAAATGAGACATCCTACTAAAATAGAATAGTACAACAACTCAACAACACCACTATAGGTTCTGAGATAATACTAAACAGGCTACACCGGAAGTACTCGAAAACTGGGATATGACTCTGATCAACCAATCCTATGGGACTATGGAGTAGTAACACGTGATCCTGATAGACGGAAGAGAAAGCCTAGTTCCTTAACCCCGTAGGAAAGGTAGGATGACTCAGATCAGAAGGCCATGAGGTATAAGGAGTAAAAAGAGCCTTATGTTCCTTCCCACAATCAATTCCCTTACATAACTAAAGAATTTCTAGACTCAACTTCGATCAGTTTGGCTTAGTAATCCTACAAGCAGTCAGGCTCTAATACCAAAGTTGTCGGGACCCTGATCCTAAGTCACACCGATCTAGCATGTAACACATCATATCACTTTGCGGCCTCATGCAAGGTATTCCCACGGGTGCCACCTTACCTGGCACGGGACCGTTTGCGCCTTTTGTCTCACATATATGATTGTGTTGCTAGCATCCATATGACAAAGAAAACCCGGGCCGACGTGACTAGTCGTAAGCCCAAGGTGGCACAAAGTTACAGGAATAGGCATACATGACCCAGCAACGAACCTGTCGATCATCAATGTATGAACCCAAGTCGTAGCAAGCTACAAGGACTTAAAGGAACAACGCGTGACATTTCCCCGAAGGGACAGACACAGGAACGAAGAAGGACACATGCCGACTAGCCTAAGTGTTTCGGAGCAGTAGCAAGCTACCATGGCTCAGTGGAAGCACTAGGAGACATTTTCCCATAAGAGAGGCTACCAAGAATAAACAACTAGATTATCAGATCCCACACATAGCAATACACATTACACATGTGCATAACATCCAAGTATGTGTTGTACAACATGGCATCACAACATAACTCAACAACTTATATAGATAAAGGCTCGGAAGAGCCATCATAGCATTTATTACAAACAGGGGTGTCATTACCCAACATTTAGAGCATACAAGCAACAAGCAGAAGCATTACATGTCTGAGTACAGACAACTACAAATGAAAAAGGCTGAGGAGCCTGACTATCTATAACATCCGATCAAGATCGTATTTGAGGTACAAGCTACTTGTCGAAGTCCTCGAGAACACTAGTAAGATCGAAGTCTCCACTGCAAAAACATAAATTAAGCAACATGAGTACAAAGGTACTCAGCAAGACTTACATCAGATCCTATCATACATGCATTTGTATCAAGAAGACAATGTGGGGTTTGGTTGCAGCAAGCCAGCTTTGACTCAGTGGCTATCCTGTTCTACGACTACGAGAAACTTCTTTGAGGTGAGACAGCGCACACGACTCCACTAATCACCACACAATACACTACTATGGATTCATCCCCGTCTCCCTACGAGAAGGCCATCCATAGCACTCACACTTGTCTTGAGCATTTCAGAGTATCCACTTCAAGTTGTCTATGTACCGCGTAAGCATCCAAGTCCATAACCGCGAACCTGGCTATACGAATAGATCATGTTAACCTGCAGGGGTGTACTTCTTCACATACGCTCTCGCCATTTACCGCCATGTACACGTCGTGTATCTCGGCAACCTTCAAGCGGAAGCCTGGCGAGGGTGTCGGCCACGACCTGACTAACCACACAAGACTCTAGTTCAGGTTTATCGCCTATTCGGATTCTATCCGCAAGGGAGTCCGACCGAGGTTTTCATCACGGCCCTAAACGATGTGTGCAGGGTTCCCGAGCCCACCATCCGAGTGCCACTCGGTACACCAGGCCACGTGTGCCTATTCTGTCCCAAGCACACCCTGCCGGGTGCCACTTGGTAGAATAACACTACCATCAAACACCAGAAACTAGTTGCGACTCCTGGATAGAGATCAAGTCGGTTAATAAGTCAAGAGGGGCACTTAAGCATTCCAATGCATGGTGGTAGCTAGTCATTGGATGACATACACAGAACTTAGTGCTTAAGGGCAGTTCCAGTGAGACAACCCACCATGCACTCCTACATGGCCTCTCACCGCTACCTTTACCAAATCGTGTTCACACACTTAATCCTCAGCATCAGAACGTAGAGCACTGCACTCCAATTCACTCCCAATGAATCAGACCTGACACACTCTAAGCAATATTAGGCATGGCATGGTAGGAACACAACATGGCTTCAATCAACTCCTACACATGCTAGTGGGTTTGAACTATATACTGTGGCAATGACAGGACATGCAGAAGAATGGGTTCAGCTACCGCAGCATAAAGTAGCAATTGAGTCGTTGTTGTCCTAATGCAATAACAGAGAGCAGGAGCGAGAGAGTAGGATTGTATTGGAATGAGCAAGGGGGTTTGCTTGCCTGGTAGATCAACAGGTGGCATTGCTCCACAGACAGGTACTCTGGAGCACTCTCCGGAGCAGGACCTATCGAGAAGGAACGGTGTCGACAATCAATACACAAACATATGCAACAATATGATGCATGATCATGGCATGTTGATGTGATGTTGTTTGAGCTAATGCAGCTAGCATTTATTTGGTTGAAGTCCATTTGAACCAAAGATTCAAACACAACTCCAAAATAGGCCCTTATAAAAGCCATTTATGTGTTTTCACTTATACAGTAGGTATAAGTTGGTTTGTCATGCATGAAACTGGTACAGGTGGATAGATGGGATTTTTCTGATAATTTTTCATATATAAATTTACGGTTGAATTTCTATGAATTTTTGAAGTTTATAATAATTTTTGGATTTTCCTGATTTATTTTAAACCAGAAAATAAATAACTGCATCAGCACTATGTCATGCTTGTGTCAGCAGGTCAACGGAGCTGACCAGGTCAAACCTGACGTGCGGGGTCCACATGTCAGTGTCATAGGTTAAACATGGGGGGTTAGATTATCCTAATTATAGGATTAGTGGCGTTGGGGCCCACATTTCAGTGTCAGGGGGGTTTAGTTAAACGGTAATTAGCCCTAAGCTAATCACCTGACCCACAGGGCCCACCTGACAGGCCGGCAAGGTCAAACCGGTCAAACCCGCCGGCGTTTAACCGCCGGCGAGGCCGAACGCGGCGGAGGGGCGTGGGAATCGCCCTCGAGTGACCATTCGGGCGGCGGAGACCATGAGCGAGGTGCTGAGTGTCGTCCGCATCGGTTGGAGCAAGCGGGAGGGCGCGGGGGTGCCGGAGCTCGCCGGAAACGAGCTCGAGGCGGTGGCCGGAGTTCAGCCAAGTGCATGTGCAGTGCTGCAGTGCACGGCAGGGGCTGCGGGCGGCAGCATTGGCTTGCTGGGAGGCTACTGAGCGCGTTGACGTGCGTGGGCACGAGCTGCGGTGGCCAAGACAACGGCGGCATCATGAACGGTGGCGAGGTGCTACACACATGATGGGGGTCGGAGCTACGGCGCCGGAACGGCGAAACGGAGAGAGGGGAATGGAGCCGGAGCTCACAGTGATCTCGAGGGCGTCGTCAGCGAGCTCGGGGATGCACTGGAGGCGGCAGGGCAGCGAAGGCGATCTCGGCAGCCGGAGATGAAGACGACGGCGATGGAGACACTCCAGGGCCTCCCGAGGCGCGTGGCTGGATGGAATGCATGCAGGCGACGGCGCGGAGCTTCCAGGCACGAAGAGAGGGCGAGGGGGAGATGGTGGCTACGGCAATGGCGAGCGGCGGTGATGGCAGTGCTCGTTCGCGGTGGGGGGAAGAGAACTAGGGGAGGAGGGAGAGCGAGAGAGAGTGAGAGAGGTGCGGGGCGGCGTGTGGCATCGTTGAGGACGTCCAGGCGTCGAGGGGGAGGGCAGGCAGGTGGGCCACATGCCCCTGGCCTCCTGACGGGAGGTGGAGGACGACTGGCACGGCCAGCTGGCTGGGCCGGCCAGCTCGGATGCACAGTGCCAGGCCACCACGTGAGCCCAGGTAAGTTTTTCCATTTTGTTTATTTTCTATTTTCTCACATTTTTTTCTGCTTTCAAAATAATACAAAACTAATTTATTTTCTTATGCCAATTTTTGTAGGAACTATTTGGATTATTCTAGAGCTCCTCAACAACTAACATAATTTTTGGACATATATTGTATATATAACATATATATCTGATGCAAATAATTGTGCATTAATTCCAAATGGCCAAAATAAATATTTATGAGCTCCTAAAATATTGGTTTGATTTTTACCTCTCACCAATATTTTCAGAGAGCAACATGGACATTTTCGGACCTTTTTGGAGCAATTTTTATCTGGGTTATTTTCTAGAAATGATTTCTCAGGGTTTCACAAATCCCGATTTCAATCTTAAATGAAATTTAAACATGATGCACACATGACTAGCTAGTCTAGGTCATACCAGAACTAGGGATGTGACAGCAACTACGAGTGTGCGAGTAGTCGAGGGTCCGAATCCTTTCTACGGTTGCCATGGGCCTCCTTTTATAGATCGATGGGTCACCACAGTGGCAAATCAGTCTTTATGTACTGATTAGATAGCAAACAGTGCTACCACACCTAATTTTGTAGGTGGACAGAATGCATTAAATGCGCCACTTAGTGTCACATCACAGCATGCCCGGCAAGCCTTGCCGTGCTATTTTGCTAGCTTCGTGCCTGCTTGCTTGACAGATCTCAGGACGGGTATTGTTTGGAGGTGTTTTCAGTAGGAAGTGGCTGCCAGGTGGTAAGAGGCAGCCACTTAGTCACTTGGGGGCTTGATAGCGCACTGATCGATGACTTGCCTCGCTGTGAGGTGGAGCGGTGAAGCCTTGGCGGGGCAGCCCGCCCTCGCCGTGCCCGGCAAGCCTGCCGGGTCGGTTTGGTGGCTTATCTTCGGGGCAACCCTCATCCTTGCTAGGCTCGCCTGCACGGCAAGGGAGGTTTTTTTCCTTAGTGAACTATTGTCTCTTTGGCTTGACTTGGCCTTCTTGATCTGCACTTTGATTCTTCAAAGAGCTGATCTCTAGTGCTTGGTATGATCTTGGATGCTGCAATCTTGGTGGGTCGGTGGCTTATTGTCCATGCACAAGTCAGGGGAAAACATACGCCCTTGTTTGTTTACCCCGACACGTGCCTTCATGCAGTACATCCAAAACCTTGGAAGCAAGGTCTCCTTTGCTTCTGTTGCTCATCCCGGAGCAATGGGAAGGCTAAGAGCATGAATGCTGAAGTGCTATGTGGACTCAAGATGAGAAGTTTTGATAGGCTGCAGAAGTGTAGCAGACGCTGGATCGACATGCTTCCAGTGGTTCTTTAGTCCCTCCGTACGAACCGAATCGAGCCACGGGCTAGACTCCCATCTCCCTAGTGTATGGGGCAGAAGCAGTGCTCCCCACCGAACTCATATACAGGTCACCTCAGGTACTTGCCTACGATTAAGTAGAGCAAGAGTAGCTCCGACATGACGATGTTGTGCTACTTGAGGAAGATCGTCTCTGGCCCGTTGTGCATGTTGCACGCTACCAGCAAGCCTTGCACAACTATCATAGCCGCAGGATTCATGCCCGGAGCCTTGAGTAAGGCGACCTTGTCCTTAGGCATGTTCAATCTGCCAAGGGTTCCAGCAAGTTGACGCGGAAGTGGGAAGGGCCCTACCGGGTTGTACAAGTTACCAGACTTGGCGCAGTCCTTCCGCTGACCGAAGATGGCATTAAGTTGCAAAACTCATGGAATATTGAGCATCTTCACAAGTTCTACCCATAAGACGCGGTTGCCGGGCTCAGCCCCGGCAGCGACCTTTTGTACAAGCCTTACCGATGTGCATGTAACCCTTTGTATAAAGCCAGGCGCAGACCCTGTGCAAAGATAATAAAATGAAGTGCTGGCATCTAGAGCTTGCATGCATGTTTATTTAAGTATGATTCTGCCATATTCATTGGCCTATATAGATGAGATCGTATGCTACCATTTTTTCCCTGAACTAACAACAGGGCTCCTGCCGCGGATAAACTTCCTGAAGAAGAGGAGTAAGAACAAGCTTGCATATCAACCCCCAGGAATATAAGGGAAATAAGTTCTCTCGTTTGTTATTCATAGTGTACCACTGGTAGAAACACATGTGCATATAGAATCCTTGTCACCCTCCAACATTTGTGCTCCCATTCCTTCAATTCAAAAGCCACTTTGATCAGGGTGGTTGTAGCTGCATTTGGGAACAATGGTTGACTAAGGGCCAGTTGTCTTCCATGCTCCTAGCCCCCCAAGCAGAGCCTTGTGGCAAGCAATGGAAGAGACCGGCAAGGTGTCTTGTCGCAGAATCTTGTTTACTTGGGAGTAAAGGAGTTATTCATTTGCATGGACATAACACATGCACAAGTGTCAGGCAAGCATGTCTTTTTCATTAATGCCCAGAAAACAAGTACAAACCTCACACGGTACAAATATGGATGGAAAAGATTACATAATTAGGACTAAGGTTTGGCAAGGGCCTACATCTTTTGAATTGAAAAAAGATAAGTGCCCTGTAATGCCTTTCTTGTCCCTCTCCTCCTAGGACCTACAATGGGAGGTGAAGAGGGCAAAAGAAGTGCCTGGCCAGAAGCACAGCCTGACACCGTCATGGCCCGTGGGATGTAGAATGACAAGATCGGGGGAGCGCGGACGAAGGTGATGGACGGAAGGAGCGGTTAGGCTATGCCCTGGTCACCACCGCCAGGACCAGCGGGACGTGGTAGGAGGGACACCAGCAGGGTAGACAAAGCCGGAGTCGGTGAGGACGCCTGCCGGGGTCCAGCTGGAGGAGGTGGAGACATCCACACCCAATTCCCTGGCAAATCGCTCTACCGTGGAAGAAGACCTAGGTGCAGATGGTGGTGCTGCCGACGCCTAGCTGACGGTGATGGTGCGACCGGCACTCAGCTGGAGTCTGAGCTGTTGTCCTCCCACTTGGCATCGTCGTCATTGCTGTCACTGTCTTCCTCATCATTATCGCTCGAGGAGGAGCTTTTGTCATCGGTTGAGCTCTTCGCGCAGCACCCTAAGCGAGCGCCCGATCGTCCGAAGACCTTGATGGAGAGCAAGTTGGCCTCCATTAACTTGAAATGGAAAATGTGCCCCGCCGCCAAGCTCTGGACACGAGCGAAGGTTTTCTAGCCACGTCGGAGAAGCATGACATGAGGTGCAGGGAACTCCACGTCCGCCCGCATGCTTCCATTACAGTAGCCCATCATGTGCAGCTTTAGTCCTGGCAGCTGTTCTGCCTCCATCACCCTTGGAAAAGAGTTGGGAGTCAAAGGCGGCTGCGCGGAGGCCCGCGCAGCTTAACTAGAAACTCCAACAGCTAGTCCCCAAGATGGCCTTCCATCAAAGCCAGGGCAATCGGAGGTGGAACGACCAGAGTGCCACCACGCCCTCCTTGGCCCAAAGTGCCATGATGGCCACGCCCATGCCCCGCGACACCACCTTGTGCGCCAGATTCTACCCCTGCATCTCCAGTAGGAGCAGGGAGGCGCTGTCGGGAAGAGACCCTTGTCGCCACCGCTAGAGCTCGACCATGTTCTCTTCCCCTCACCATGATAGAAGTAAGATGAAAGAAGGAGGAGAGGTGCGTATGGACGAGCCCCTCCCCATGCCTCCTTTTATAAGGGAGCATGGCCGGGGGCTGGCTCATCACCACCGAGGAGGCAACCGCCCCACTCCACCAATCTGGTCCTTCTGTGTCACCGACGATACCTGGAATCAACAACCACCCTCCTATGCATATCCATGGTGCTGGGTTTTCTGCCATGGCACTCATTCCCGCACCCTACACGCCCATCACCACCCCTGCGCAATGCATGCAACCTACGTGGCAGAAATGGCAGAGGTAGTGGGATGAGTAAAATGGCAGTTACCGCCCCATGAACGTGGGGCATGGGCAGCCCGTGGGTCATGGCTTAAATCACCCCACGTTGTCTCGCACGACACGCATGAAAAGTAGAAACTGACTCGGTTACAGGTTAATGAAGAAGCAAGGAAGATATCAAGGAAGACATGGATCCCACTTTGGGTGGGGCAAAGCGTTTGCCTGTGTATTTGTTAGGGCCTACACCAACGATGTGTGGCGACACGTATGAGCAAGGCCCGGGGGCTCCTGTTGGCGTAGACTTATACACAGGCATCCTAGCACCCTTTATCCAACACTAGCTTATAAAAGCAAGACCAAGCAAAAGGACCACTCTTTGTGAAATCAAGGAGCGAATCAAGAAGACAAAGTTAAATATACAAGACAGTAGCGCACCACCTTGGGAAGGCCTCCCTTATCGGGCTGGAGCACCTGGTCAGGTCGAGGCCATCCCAAGGGCAAGTCCAAGACTCCCCCAACAGGCTTGCCGGGACCGCTAAAAGTCAGAGCCCCACCAAAGCACCACCGCTCCACCTCACAGCAAGGCAAATCACTTACTAATGCGGTGTCGAGCCCCCAAGTGATTAAGTGGCTTCCACTAAGCACGTGGCAGCCCATTGGAAGAAAGATTACCCTCGTGTGACACCCGTCCAGAGGCGTGTCAAGCAGATAAGCATGAGATGATTTATGCGGCATGGCAGGCTTGCCGGCTTCACCCTCCACATGACACCTAACAATGCATTGAATGCACTTTGTCCTAACTGCCAGAGTTAGGTATGATAGCACTGTTAGCTATCTAATCACTAGATAATGACTATTTTGCCACTGTGGTTACCCCTTGAGCTATAAAAGGAGGTCCAAGGCAACAGAGGAAAGGATTCAGACGCTTCACACGTGTACACGTGTAGCTGCTCCTCCCTCGAGACAACCTTGTCGGGATCGAGTGTTGTGTGCCATTGTGATCCCCCACTCAATCCACCAAAGCAAGAGTAGGGGTTTATGCCTCACGGCAGCCCGAACTTGGGTAAAAATCTCTAGTGTCCCCATCGTCGCCTTGCCTCATTTCCTCCGCTCTTTGTGCAACATGACCTTCCCCCTTGCCAAACCATAAGGGGCTCATGGCCCCATAGGTGATCGTGTCCACCCACGACACCAGGTAGTTCATTAATTATATTAGGTCATGTTTACTACATTGTTACTCATATTTTATAATGAATTACTCCAATCCATGTCTACTTTAGCGAAGCAATATAATGTAAAATGGTGGCGACAATGATATAAGGTTCAGTCCTAGCTAAATAAACTACTAGATGTAAAGTATAACCACCGGCATAAATTCCTAACATGCAATCCTACCGCAAAGGACTAAATGCAAATAAAAACATAGGTAATGAAAACATGATCAAGATGTAAACTTGCCTTGGTACTGCTGGTTTAACACTAGAAAACGATAATACTCGGCTTCGCAATCCGAACAATCTATCATCAAAGTAAATAAGCAAAAATAACCAATCATTTCAGATAATCAAAATAACATGCAACATGCCAAGACTCGGAAAATCCAAATGAATATCCAACACACATAACCTGCATGAAAATTCTAAGTGCAAGAACAACATGTGACATACATGGCATACTAATAAACTATCATGGATAGATCCTAATTGTGTGAAAATATTGTGAGATTGGTCCAAGTCATTGGGTTTGGCTACGTGACATAATGCAAAAAGAATAAATTCAAACGGGGCTACGGTTTAGGAGATATGGACGAATAGAGTTTGAATTTGAATTTAAAATAGTTCAAATTTGAAATTATCAAAGGTTTGCATGGATGGATTCTCTGGTTAGATCTAATCGAGGCAAACAATTTTCCGATGGTTTCGTCTAATTTGGATCTACGGTTAAAAAGTTGCGGCTAACCTAAGTTCCAGGACTAATCTGTTGAACTTAGGGACTAAACAGTGAAGAAAACTATCACAATCAGGTCTTGGGACAGGTAGCGCGATGCTACTAGCATATACCCGTTCGCTGCGGTGTTTAAACAGCGAATGACTGTCAACTAAAAAAACACTAGACCGCGGCTGACTAAAACAAAAACCGACCGGATGTTTTTTTAATAAAACTGTGGTTAACAGCGTACCGGTTTGACTAAAAAGAACATAAACTAATCTAATCTACATGACTGGATCTCGATCTAATGGATGAGATAGAGGGCGACGGCTTACAATGGAGCGACAGCGGGCGCCGAGTCAAAGGGGGCAGCGGGGGTGACAGGGAGATGCAGAGCATCAAGGGCGTCGGAGTCAAGCTACGAGGCCGGGGTGCTCCGATGCTCCGGTTAGGGTGCGGGGTCATCTGGGCGAGTTCTCCGGCGTGACCTAGGTGGAAAAAACATGCCAAATGGGTGCGCATTAGCACGGAGGTTTGATTGACGAAGAAAGGTGGCATAGAGATGCTCACTAGCGATGAAATCCTCTGGCAAAGACAGCTCGGTCGGTGAGATTCAAATGGACGAAGTGGGACGTGCGGGTGGCATGGGGAGAGCAGGTCGGCGAGATAAGGGGGCTCTGGGGCTTAAATAAGCGAGGTTAGGGGGCGACTAGACTGCAGGATAAGGCCTATCCCAAGGAGAAGTTGGCCGGCGGTTGCAGACGGTGCATCGCGGTGCTTATCCGCGGGAGGTTGGGTGCGACCTGGGGCCGGGCCCCATTTGGCAGCGAGAGCGACGGGAGAGAGGAAGGAGCGGGCGGCCGGCGCCCAAGGTTTTCGGTGCTGAGGCTAGCCGCGGGACAAAAGAGCGGTTGGGCCATTCGGTGCGCTCCTGGGCCGAACACTTTTACGATCCAAGTGGTGCAGTTTCTTTTTTATTATTATTATTGTTATAGAAACCTTTTGAGGTCCAAAACAACACCAAATAAATTCTTAAATAGATTATATAAATTCCTCGAGACATTATTTGTAATATATAGAATAATGCATTAATTCCTGCTCATATAATTTTGAAAATATTTTCCTGGTGCAATTAATGCACTTTTTGCCAATAAAATAAATACGAAATAAACTTGAAAAACTCCAATTAGTATTCTAATAATATTTCTCACACGTTTATATTGGAGGAAGTCATTTTATCCTCTCTCTTTATTTTTCTTGAGTGGAAAACAATATTTGATATTCCAGAAAACTCCAAAATGCAATAAAAATATGATATGCATTGATGATTCTATTAGCATTCAAATTTAATAAAATTGGGATGTTACAGACCTACCCCCCCTTAAGATTAATCTGGCCCTCGAGATTCAGGTTGGCCAGCAAAAACGTGTGGATGGTCCTGCCTGAGATCTTCCTCTCGTTCACAAGTAGTTTTCTCCTCGGCGTCGTGACTCCACTGAACCTTGCAGAACTTGATGATCTTGGTACGAGTGATTCTCTCTGCAGTCTCAAGAATCATAACAGGCTTTTCCTCATAAGTTAGATCACTCTCCAACCGAATTGCTTTTAGTGGCACTATATCTCTCAAAGGAATATCTACAACCTCTGCATGACCTTTCTTCAGCTAGGAAACATGAAACACATCATGAACTCCTGACAAAGAATCTATTAATTCCAACTGGTATGTAACCTCTCCTCTGTGTTCTAGAACTTTGTATGGCCCCACAAATCATGGTGCCAACTTTCCTTTGACTCCATACCTATCAATACCTTGAAGCCCAGACACGTGAAGATATTCTCGATCTCCCACTTCACATATCACTTCTTTGCGTTTAGCATAGGTATAACTTTTCTGACTGTCTGAGATATCTTAAGTCTGTCATGAATAAAGTTGACCTTCTCCTCAGAATCTTTGACCAAATCTGGTCCAAACAATTTTGATCTCCAACTCCATTCCACATCAAAGGTGTCCTACAATTCCTCCCATACAATGCCTCGAAAGGGGCCGTCTCCAAACTGGCTTGATAGTTGCTATTGTAAGAGAACTCTCCGTATGGTAAGTTATCATCCCAAGTAGATCCATAATCTAGCACACAAGCTGTCAACATGTCCTCCAAAATCTGAATGACTCTCTTTGTCTACCCATTGGTCTGTGGATGGTAGGCAGTACTGAACTCTAGCCTGGTACCCAAAGTTTCATCTAACTGATGAAAAAACCTTGAGGTAAACTATGTTCCTCTATCTAATAGAATGGTCCTCGAAACTCCATGCAGACATACAATCTTGGTCATGTATATCTTTGCCAGCTTAGCACGTGTATACGTGGTTTTCACTGGAATGAAGTGAGCAATCTTGGTCAAACAATCAACTATTACCCAGATGGAATCGTAACCAAAACGGGTCCTGGGTAATCCCTCGATAAAGTCCATACCAAGCTTATCCCATTTCCAATTAGGTATCCGCAACAGTTGAAGTAAACCTGTAGGTTTCTGATGCTCTATCTTTACTCTCTGACATACATCACATATTGCTAATTACTCACCAATTTTCCTCTTCATACCGGCCCACCAAAAAATTTCCTTCAAGTCCAAATACATCTTGGTGTTGCCTAGGTGTATCAAATGGTTAGTCATTAGCCTCCTAAAGAATCAACTTCCTGGTCTATTGATCATTGGGTACACAAATATGTTGCTCAAACCATATGGTTCCATGCTCATCCTCATGGAATACTTCTACTTTTCTTTTGGTCGTCATTTCCTTTATCTCAGCAATACCTTGGCCCAATTATGGCCCTCTCCGATTCTTCCCAACAAGGTGGACTACACCTCAAGTGCGGAAACATAACCTGTTGGAACTATTTCCAACTGAAGGTCTCTAAGCTCAGCACATAATTCCTGAGGTAAACCTCCTGCGGTAAGGGTGTTCACATAACTCTTACGGCTCAAAGCATCCATCGCAACATTTGCTTTTCCTGGATGATAATGCACATACATGTCATAATTCTTTATAAGTTCCAACCATCTCATTTGCCTCAGTCTAACTCCTTCTGCGTGAAGATATACTTCAAACTCTTGTGATCCATGTTCAACCCGCGCCTTGCTATCATAAAATTAGAATACACGCAAAAACTTCCTCCAGGTGCCAAGTCCCGACACGTGAAATCCCCGTTCTAACCCTGAGCCAAAAGGGCCGCTAGTTCAAATCAGTGGGGGTACTTTCTTAACACACCGTACATTTCAGACAAGCGTGTTCCTAAGTCATGGTTCCCCCTGCCATCACCTCCTTTTCTCCATTTTAAAACCTAGGCCGCCATAACCTCTCTGCTCCTGCTGCAAAACCCCACCCTCCTTTGCCCGCCACCCTGCCGCTACCTAGCTGGAGCCTCTTCCTCAAAGACGTCGTCCACCGCAACAGCTCGATGTCCCTCATCCACCGCCCGGGATGAGGATCCGTTGTTGGTCTCATCATCCCGCAGGTTCGGCCGCCGCGTCCTCCACTTCCAAGGAGCTGCTTCGATGATCGCCTCGCCTATCACAGCTGCTCCATCCCCACAGCACCGCATTCTCCACTGGAACCACGACATCCTCACTAACTCCTCGGAGGAAGACGAGGCCTACTCGGTGACACCAAAGTGGTTGTACACTCATCACATCACACCTTCTCCTTAACTCGGCCTCACGGTGCCGCCAGTGCTCGTTCTCGCTCCCCATGGCGCGGCTACCTCGACGCCCGCGCCGCCGGTGACATCCTCTATGGCGGCTCTCTCCTAGTGCAAGGCTCCCTCAGCGGCGGAGTCCATACCAGCCAGAGCTGCTGCTCCTGCTCCGGCTCTAGCTCGCTCGCGCTACTGCTATGCTCTTCCTAGAGCTCGCTCGTGCTACTACTCTGCTCTTGCTCTTGTTCACAATACTGATGCTAGTACACAGGCTGCTGCAGCTACACGAGTTACTGCTCTGGCTGTAGTTCGTGCTGCTACTCGAGAGGCTCCTACTTCGGCTGATACCTGCTAGTGTGTTCCCTGTCGATCGCCTGCTGATTTAGATCATTGTTTCTCTACTACTAGTGCTTGAGCGGCCTAAACTACATGTGAAGTGCTTCTCTACTACTAATGCGTTTAGTTTCGATAGTAACATTCAGATTCGATAGTAAATTTTAGTTTCAACAATTAAGTTTAGAGTCTACAATTTTTACCTCATCTCTTGGACTTAGGTGTTTTTTGGTGATGTAAATTTTACATCTACCACTTTTTGGTAATGTATTTTACATCATCTATTGGAGATGCTATTAGAATCCCACTTGAGATTAGGGATATCTGTCTTGTACTACTTGAGCCTCCACATTGTATAGCTCGTCGGAGCTGCTCCAATGACGAAACCATCCATCTCAACAGAGCAATACCTTTGACGCCGTAAACAGACGCCTCAGATCTTCTTCCACACCTCCGAAAGCCACCTCTGCCGCAACTTCTTCAGTGACCAACCCAATGATGCGGAGGTCGACACGGCAACGCCAAAGAGGTTGTACGCATGTCACAACACTTATTATTTTACATTCATGTCGATCCATTAGGGCTATTTTGGTTCGAAGGAAAAAGTGAAGGAAAAACTTAGCAATAGAAAATTTTCCTATGATACTCTATTATTCAATTATTCATGCATTTGATTGAAAGGAATGGAGAAAAACATCGACATGGACCTACTTTTCAAAATCCTATGCATGAAAACAAGACTAAGTGCATTAGTGGCAGAATTAAATTCTAACTGTACACATTTTCATACGCTTTCACTTTAGTTTCGCCATGTTTCTTTGGATTCCTCTGCTCTTCCAATTCTTGTGAACCAAACACCCAAGTTGACAGAAATCATGTGTTTACAAATGCTTTGTTTCCTACATGCGTTCCTATCCTATTCTCGTGTTTTTCCTATCCTTGTGATTTGAGAATCCTGCAAGCAAAAGGAGTCTCTATAGAATTACTTCAGTTACAGATAGGTGTCGAAGAAAACTTTGTGTGGTTTGTCCTGCTCCTGCAGCGATGTTGTCCACCTCATCTAAGCTACTCCATCGACAAAAGTGTCCACCATACTAGACATCATGACTCCTGACCGTCTTTTGCCACCTCAGATCGCCTTCCTCGCCACCAGCACCCACGGCGACTGCATCACCATCATCAACTCAGCACATGAACCTGAGGAGTACATGGGTCCGCAAGAGAGGTCGCACTATTTTGTTTTTTCTTATGTTATGCATTGCTTAATATTACCTGCTACTTTATCGTCTTGTTCACCTCTTAGACTCCAAGTCAGGTCCAAATGAATTTTCATACTTGAGTTTTAAAATGCTTGTGGGGCACATATGGAGGCAACAATGAATAGTATCTCTGCCTATTATCCGGTTCACCCAGGGAATGTCTATGTTGTTCGTCTTGGGTGGGAAACGAATAGTAAAGCAATTAACATCTGTCTTTTTATTACATTAAATCTATCATCAGCCTGCTATCATTATTTTTGGATCTATCCACTGGTTGTTACCATCACTCTATATTTCTGCATGCTCTCCTTACATAATCGAACTATATTTTTTGTATGCATGTCAGATATTGTACACAGTCATGCTGAACATGTAGAGAAAAAGGGAAGAGTTTTGTGCGGCAATACAATGTCATGCAGATATCGTCCATGGTGGGTGCAATGGCAAACCATCCCACCCTCCTATTTACCCCCCGAAGTGTTTTCTCTAATTTGGCATGATGACATTGGTCATATCATGCATATGTTGCCTTGCAGTGCTTACTTTTGATGTCATATATGTCATCTACTTAGTTTTGACATGTTCTACAATGCCACCTTTTTAGTTCTATATCATATATGTGAATTATGCAATCTCATCTTTTTTAGCCATCTATAATAAATGTGAAATAAGCAATGCCATCCTGTTTAGCCAGGCATGCTCCTTAGAGATGGATTTAGAGACAGATTACCAGTCCTATTCCCCCACTGAGGTGTATGCTTTATGTTGGCATAGTTATACTACACATATCATGCATATCGTGTCTTGCGTTGCATAGTTTAGACACCATAGACACAATATTCAACACCATGTTCTTAGTTCAGACATCATATATGCGAATGCCATCTGCTTCGTATATAAATCACGTATGTGAATTATATCATGCGATCCTGATTACTTAGATAACATGTATGTGAATTATGTCATGCGAACCTATTTACTAAAGACATCATATAATTATCTCATGCCATCCTATTTAGTTAGTCATCAAATCATTGAATTATGTCATGCTATCCAGTTTAGATAGACATCATATATGTGAAATTATGTCATGCCATCCTTTTTAGTTAAATAATATATATGTGAAATATTTCATGCCCTCTTTTTCCCCACTATCTATTGCATCTCTCTCATACAAGGTCTGTACATTCAATTATTTTTCTTGTTTACTAGCCATTTGAATTGGAGGGGGTGATGGCAGTATCTAGCAGAGTAAAAACACGATCTTCAAATAAAATAGCGCTACCTCTTGATGGAGATAGCACCCCGGTTGTACATGCACAAGAACCAGCCCTACCACATCTAACCTAGACTCTTGCAGATTGTACCGCTACTCTGATGGACAGAGAACCAGCTTCACCCAATCTATCCCCAAACCCAGCAGATAGCAACCCAGTTCCAGTTGACATAGCACAATCTCCACCATAGAGCTCCCAAACAAGAGCAGTTAGTAAGGCAGCTCTCGTGCCCAAAGCGCCAGGACTAGATTGTGAACCCCAATTCCACCAGTTAGTACACCTATTACTATCGACGAAGCACAACCATCCATTCGTAGTGTAACATCTATCACATTTGATGTTGTTAAATCATATGTGCATATCTTCCCATCATGCAAATATTATACTGAAGATGAAGGGAAAAGCCAGTTGCAAGTGTTCATCCAGGATTTATGTGTAAGTAATGTTATTCATGGCAATTACTTTGCTTTGTCCCATACTTTCTACCTCCAAGCTGGTTATAATACAACAATTGTTCCCATTTTTCTCTATAGAGGACCGACTTTGAAACTCAGAATGAGGTAACATGTTCTAATACCTCTATTATCTTCAAGAATGCTTTGTAGAAGTATCGAAATTACATGTGGAAAACGTACTTCACTAGCGAGGAAACTCATCAAATTCCCTCACTTTCTCCTGAGACACATTTATGAGAGGATGACTGGGAATGCCTTGTTCTCTACTAGTGCAGAAACAAGTATGTGGGAAGGTCTATGAGATCATTTTTTATTTTGAAGTACTATATGCCTGCGTCTTACTGTACTCTGTTCTTTTAGAACAAATGCTTAAACCTGAAGAACAACTATTATAAGGTGAGGTTCCAGTTCTATGTTGCATAGTGATTTCCTCTTGCATCAGTGTATTACTCATACAAACTTATTTTTAAATTAAAGGATCCAATACAAACTCCAATGGCACAATAGGTATGTTTAAACATGTTTCTTTCACTGGCTTGCTCTTCTAAATTTCTCTTTGTTGTTTTCAATTTTAATTTTGTATACAATTGTCTTCTCATATCATGCACATTACTAACATCATAACAGATCCAATAGTGTTCTTGTACATGTGTACCCGTGATACCCATCTAAAATCTTGTTGTGCTGTGTAGTTTCCCAGACATGTATTATTTCAATGCTTCTTTGGCTTGAACTGATACGATTTGAACTATGTCTCTGTTTTTATTTGGCAATACAATGTACTGACCATAGCACAATGAGGTGTTTCACTACAAAAGCAAGACACATCCGTGACATTTTGGGCCGAACGAAATTTTTTATGTCATGCTTATGACACTTCTTTTACGATAATTGTAACAAAACCCGATATCATCATAGATGTGGTGGGCTCCTACTTCTATGACAAAAAATCATGATAGAAAATGGGATTTTCGTCCTGGGCGGGCCGGAGACGCAACTGCATGACATTCTTTGGGTCGTCCATGACGGAAAAAACCATGATAGAAGCGAGGGTGACGAAAATATCGAGGAGTTCCCGGTTACGGTGGGTGGTCGGGGGCCGACCGGTGCGAGGAGTTGGGCTCTAACTGAACCCGAGCGATTGCACTGGCTACGTTACTTAACCCCGATTGATCCCTTGCTGTTAACTGAACCCGATCAAGTGATTCCTTCGCTACTGCTGCTAACTGAAGCTGATCGGGCCTGCTACCTGTTGATGAACAGTGAACATTGTTGGGGGTTGGATGAACCGTTCCTGGTGGGGGTTGGATGAACAGGCCCTCGTGGTAGTAGGGGCAGTTGCCGCTGGATGAACAGGACCCCGATCGATCGAGCCGGTGGCGGTGGATGAACAAGACCCCGTGGAGGGTTGGATGAACAGGACGACCCCGTGGTGGGCTGGTTGAACAGTAGCCGGTGGAGGGCTGGATGAACAGTAGCCTGTGGAGGGCTGGATGAATAGGACCACGTGGAGAGGGCTGGTTGAACAGTAGCCGGTGGAGGAGCGGTGGAGGCTGGATGAACAGGAGCCCAGGGATGAACAATCGCAGGTGGAGGCTGGAGGAGGTCGACGGTGGATGAACAATATCCCATGGAGGTTGGAGGAGGTCGACGGTGGAGATGAACAGTAGCCCGTGGGGTCCCATTTTGCGGTATGCCACACCCCTCCCGATGAACAGGACCCCCGTTTTGACCGTAGCGCTCCAACACAAGTCCGTTTCATCTGTTTTGCGGTACGCCACACCCTCCCGATCAATAGGACCCTGTTTCGGCCGTAGGCACTCGAACACAAGTCTGTTTCCTCCGTTTTGCTGTAGCCAGACCCCTCCCGATGAACAGGATCCCGTTTCGACCCTAGGCGGTCAAACACAAGGCTGTTTCCTCCATTCTGTGGTACGCCATGCCTCATTTTGATCGATTGTTCCGTCCAAGCCAGTTGCCTCCTGATGAACACAACGATGCAGTTTCTCCATTCTGTCCCAGCCGGTTGGCTGCCGATGAACAGGACGCCGTTGCTGCCTCTCCATGTACACGAGCCCTTGCCATACCTATGCGCGAGTAGGCGTTCGAGACCCCGCCCGTAGGTACGTACATGGTCGTATTTACTTTATTGCACCCTATCTATACGTTGTGTACATGCTACGTGCGCGCCTCTACTACGACACACGCCCTTCCTTACTTGGCCATGGTTCATCGCTGCAGCCTGCAGAAAGACCAATCGACCATTATGTATGTACACGTTCGCGACGAGAATGACAACGCTACGTACTCTTCGACCAGGTTGGTCCCGACTATCAGGCACTTCCTTGCGTGCGAAGATGTAGCTGGTGGGTCCCAACAGTGAGGGGGAAACATTTTTTCGTGAAATACGGTGGCTCGTCCGGTGGGTCCCCACAGTCAGGTGGAGGAATAATTATTTTACACGTAATAAGGTTGCACTTCCTTGCTGCGGCCATGGACCCAGCTGTCAGCCTCTCCACGTACAGTACTCTTCCGATGGAAGTCGTTCCTTGACCAAATTGAGCATGCCAGGCCGAGAGCACCAAGGCGGTGGACAACGGCGAGGCCTTGGAAGGGGATGACACGGATCTGAGGAAGACACGGCAGTGGATGCCCACGCGGAGAGGAGTACGAGGGTTGGCGGGTTCGGCTGCGGTGTGAGGCTGTTGTCGCCGCTGAATAGCAGGGGTTGTGGGTGAGTAGAGGGATGGCCTGGCCAGAGGTTGGAGTAGGGTGGGGCGGTCAGGCCTACCCGGCAGTAGAGCCGGCCATCGGAGGCAGGAGCAGGCAGCACGATCGGCGCTCTTTTGGGCGGCTAGAGCAAGAAGACCAGAGGTTGAAGAAGCACTTCAGCCGTTGGATGGACATCGTACGGTCATAGAGCTAGAATCGTTCATATTGAGTAAGTTGACAAAGCCCTTTGTCCGCGTCAACTTAGTAGGCCCACAAGTCAGCCTCGCACTAAGGTGGGTCCCAGCTAGCAGGAGGAGTCTTCATTTTTTTGTTTGTAATAAGGAGGCACTTCCTTGCGTGCGAAGATACAACTGGTGGGTCCGAGATGTCAGTGGGCGGAACTTTTTTTCATGAAATACAGAGGCCCTTTTGGTGGATCTCTACTATTAGGTGGAGGAATAATTTTATTACGCATAATAAGGTTGCACTTCCTTGCTGCAGCCGTGGACCTAGCTGTCAGCCTCTCCACGTACAGTACTCTTCCGATGGAAGTCGTTCCTTGAACACTGTCGGGGATATACCCCACGGTATAAACCGCCGGATGTATGACCTGGCTAGAGTTTGGCGATTCACCGGCGACCCACTTGGACCTGGCGGTTTAAGATTCATTGGTAATCCGGTAGGCGGGTCAGAGGAGCGACAAGACCCGGTGGCCCAACGGGCGGTTTATGGAAGGCCGGATCACGCTATGGTGGGCCGGTTTATGAGGAAAGCACAAGGAATATTTTTCTACAAAGGAAGCAAGACTAGGACTCCACTTGTAATAGAGTAATCCTAATCCTACTAGGACTAGTCATGTAACCCGCCCCTTCAACATATATAAGGAGGGGCAGGGCTCCCCAAAGAGGAACAAGCAAGAAACAATCTCTAGGGCTAGACACAAAGAGCCGGTTTACGGCGACTCCCTCGTGATGATAATGAGACCTAGCCACAAACAGCATGTAGGATTTTTACCGAATGATGTTTCCCGGGGCCCGAAGCTGTCTAAACCCTTGTCTTGTGTTGCGTCTCTCGATTCTGCTCAACCCCTCTCAAGCTACCACATAGATGCGTTGGCCTCACGACTAAGTCCTCACACTAAGGACATCTGACGTGTTAATTCCACGATAGTTGACGCCCACCGTGGGGCCCGCGCACGGTGCTGTTGAGTTCATGGATGGATTTTTTCCAGGGGTCAAGAAGCTCGCGATTGGTCCGGTGAAGAAGAACAGACACGGGAAAATCATGCATGATAACCCGTTATGAGCTGCCTTGGGAGTTCATGGGAATTCAGTCCAATCGTCAACAACAAAATAACAGCAGGCTCCATCGCCGCACCAGATGGCTTGTATGTTTGCTGGATATGGTTGATCGTATCTATTGGAGGTATCGGATTTTTCTGGCCAGCGTCCAGAGATTTGAATCGCCCGGAGTCGAGAACGACGAAGTCATCGTTGTCATCTCCGTTGTTTTTTGGTTGTCCGTACTGTTGTCCAACTCGATCGGTTCTACATGCAATAAAAGCAAGTCCGAATCCTACAAGGGAAGCAACTCCTGATGGAAAAAAGAGGGAGGCAAAAAGCTACCGGCCAAAGCATATGGTCGCGTGGCCAAACCCAGATCTGGGTCCCAGGAGGAGTGAACAAGGGGAATTCACGGACTGGACCTCCTCCATCTCGTCTTCGCGGCCTCGCCCCGTCGCCCGCGCTTGGGCACACGCGGCCTCACTCGCCATCGCTGCCGCGCTCTCGCTCCGGGTTGCCGGGGGACCCACAGCAGTCACCATCAGCGCAACCTCCCCCGCCGCGTTGAGCTGCCGTGGCCAGCGTCGAGCCGTCTGGCCTCGCAGCCACCTTGGCCTCGCGCTTCCGTCTCAAGCGACAAGCGTGGCCCTGCCACCTCACTGTTTCTGCAAGCGGCCGTTGCCCTCACACTTGGCCTCTGAGCCGCTGGTTGCCCTCGTTGTTGAGCTGCCGCCGGGGTCAAGCTCCGATTTCAAGCCGGGAAAAGGCTAAATCTGCATGCGCACCAAGGATGTCTGATCACATCAATCAGCGAAAGATGCTACTCCTAGTACTACAGGGAACCAGAGGCAATTTAGGAGTTGCACAAATACAGCTGCTACTAATTGCATAGACCAGCGTCCAGATCAGCCCAACAAATGTTGCTATGCCGGTGTACTTGTTTCACTGTACTACCTTTCAGAACAAAGGACAGACGACAAAGATTGTCTGGCTCCGACTGCACGGTTTCCTGTTCTGGCCGCTGACGTCATCTGCAATTGATAACATAGATCAAATTACTTTCCAGCCAGATTAGCGGAGCTTGTGAGCCGCCCTTGACTGCAGCCTCAAAACCGCGCGACCCGGCCTCGACCACCATCAGCAAGCCGCCGCTCCGGCATGTTTCCGCGACCCTGTTATTTTTTCGTGAAGCCGTCATGCTCATTGTTCTCTCGCCGTGTCGTTTCCAAGATGCTGCACACTGAGCCCGCCTCCGAGTCGCTATTTTTGCGGACGCTTGCGGAGCCGTGTTGACTCGCTTGAGCGCCTTCACCTCGTCAGATTCATTTTTCACGGAGCTGTCGAATGAGTAGCTATGAAGTATGTTAAAGCAGCGATCTGTTGGGATATAAAGAATACACAAATACAGTGGGAGTATTTCTACTGGTATGGGACCGTTGACTGTTGCAACCACGCTTTTGCACTAGAACTGGCGTGGAGCTCGAAACCAGACCGGCTAGTGCGCGTACATGAGATTCAAAGAAAAAAAGGGATAAGAGCACAGGCGGCTGGCGAACAAATTGACAGTCCAAATACCAAGACCATAGCCTGGGGGCGTCACGACTCACATTTCAAAGCTCCACATCATCATACATGAATCAGGGCACAAGTCCCATCGATCATAGTTCCTACAAACACTCTGTGAGATTGAGATCAACGGAAATTAAACGTACGTTAGTACAGGCTGTCTTTTCATCTGATTATGTCCAGCATTATCCAGCATCAGTCTGTGTTCATCCAACAAATCATCGGGTGCTTTCTATGTATCTTATTAGTACATATTAAATTATTTGAGAACAATTACTCTGGTCTCTAGTATTTTTTTGCAGGATCATTATTCCTTACAAAGGTGTCGCAAAGGGGCGTGCATCAATATTATTTTTGCATTAGCGCTTGTCTGTGATGTACTGCTGGACGGATACGTGAGCAAGTCGCCACATCTGCTACATCCGCACGCATGACTGACTCATCGTCCGCGTCCACATTTGTTTTGCTCGGGTCCGGGCTGTTTCCAACGCTTTGGCCGGTTCACGCGCCCGCGCTGGCTTACAACGCTATGGATGACTCGCCCATCCGCTCTCGCGGCCGTTTCACGCGCCCGCGCCGACTTAAAACGAGGAGGACAAACTTGCTCTCCGCACCGGCTTATAACGCCGTGGCCGGTTCATTCCTCTACTCCCGCGGTCGACTCGCCCGTAGTAATCATCAACTCCATGGTGGATAATTTCTGGCCTAACATATCAAGGTGAAATTTGTCCAATCAACTTTTATTGATATATTTTATTCTTTAAAAGAACAAATTACTCCGACTTGCGATATTATTTATGCAGGAGCAATTATTCATAAAAAAGCTATGGCCGTGTCATGAATGTATAGCTCGCGCCACCATCATAATGCGCTAGCATCTGACAACACCATCAAGCTCGGTGAATATATCTGCAAGCCGCCATTCTGTAGACCAGTTTACATCAGCATGATGTGGTTAACTCGCCCGTCCGCACCGGTTTACAACGCTGCGGCCGACTCATCTGTCTGTGCCGCCTCTGATGCTGCGGTCGTATTTTCCATCCACCTCTCGTGGCCTGGTCTACATCAGCATACCGGGCCGCACCTGTCTGCATGAGCTGTCTGAGCAAGTCACAGGTTGGGTAGCCCGGTTTTTTTGTCAACAAAATGGAGGCAAATTATCATATACTATCAGCCGCCGTCTACACTGGGTGGCTTAATGGGCAGGCGCACAAGTCGCCGCTACTACAGTTTGGTTAACTTCAAATCGCCAGTTGGAAGGAACCATTGGCCGAGTTGCTGACACGGCTCATATGGGATCATTTATAACCCGCCGCAATCACCTCAACCTTCTATGGATTCACATCATGCTATCAACACCAATGACATACAAGTTATGCCGGTTTATATCACAGTCAAATATGAGAGTTTCAAGCCAACTCCTCGAGTCACCTTTGAGACTCGGGGGCTACGATGACATGACTCAGCAAATCTTGCCAGTTTTAGCAACTTTAAGAACCCCAGGATGATGGAGGGAGGATAACCCGGTCCCGGAGGCTACTGTTATATTCATGAAAATTTGAAGGCCGTCAGAAAATTTCCGGCTTAGAAAGTATATGGCGGTTACAAAATCCCGGCTCAATGAAGAAGTTCCGGGTCATCAGAAAGGATTCCGGTTTACAATCCGGCTCAAGGGAAGTCAGTCTCACTGAAGCTCTCAAATATCCGGTTTACAATCCGGTTCAAGAGAAATCTATTCTCCCACAAAGCTCTGAAGCTCTCAAATCCGGTTTAAAAATGTCCGGTTCAAAAAGGAATTAACTTCTTGCAAGTTCGAGTTTAAAGGCCGTCAGAAAATTTTCGGCTCAAAATGAAGATTCCGGTTTAAAATCCAGTTCAACGGAAAGATGTTTCCCACAAAGCTTTGAAGCTCTCAATATCCGGTTCAAAATCCCGGTTCAAGAAGAATTTATCTCTTGCAAAAAGTTAAAGGTTGCCGAAGAGGACCTGCTGCCATGATGCGTGGTTCAAACATGGGTATCCTACCTTATTGGCTTATCGTATTATTTATCATGTGGGGGCTTCTTCTTACAAAGCGACGTCCTGTTTTGTCCATTAAACCGGCCATCATGCCACAATACAGCTTGGGAGCTTCACACCCAAGGGGCCAAAGAGTGTATTGTTGCTAAAAACACAACTCAAACATAGGCACCCATTGAGCACAGCTCACAAAGTTACTTGGGGGCTCTTTGTGTAAAGTAACAAAGAGTTTGAAAGGACCCTTGTAATTGGGTATGGACCCACGGCTTGGAAGCCTGGTGTATTCACCTAAAACCCCGGGTTAACCTGCCTTCATCAAGTAAGCCACTCCTGTCCAGGTAATCCTGGCATGACCCGCCGAACATTTGACAAGTTACTCTCATAGAGACCCTGAACTTGTCAAAGTTAAAACGACGATTGGTTAGTTGGAGGCCATCTTAAAAGGCTTTGTCAAATGGTTTAACTCAGCGGCCTGGCAGCCCACGAAAAGCCTCGAATTTGGGCCTGGCAGCCCTCGAAAAGCCTCGACTACAAGTTTTATTTGATTTTGTTTTTGCAAATTTTATCTCTGTTAATAAAGTTCTAAGTTAAACCGGTGCCTACTGACCCGGCCAGACCATATGTCATTACATCAACCCGGTGTTTCTTAACCCAACATGGCTTACAGTTATCAGCTGTTAGCACATAATCCATTATGAACCGGCATCTCTTAATCCAGTCTGGCATTACAACCCGGCACGGTTTTATTACAAACTGGCAAAATATGAGGGGAGTTATCATACTCAAGATTTGGGTTATCACCCTTACTACAAAAAGTTGGTAAACCAACGATGTGATTCAATGTCATAGGTATGATATATTTCATATTTATTATTCTTATTAAGTGCAGCCCTGGTTATAAACCCGGGTTATATGTTGGGCATTATGACCCGTCCGGCGGTAAAGCGCCAGGACACTTTAAACTTGTTGTATGCAGAAACAAGTTGAATAAATCATAAATACAAATCACCGGTGTTTATTAACCCGGCCTGGCATTGTACTATAAGTCGCCAGTATATATTTGGATTGCGCCATTGGAATCATGCGCTTATAAATCATTGGGTATATTATTCAAATCTTTAATAGCCAACATGCCTGGATTTTTATTATGGTTATCAATAACCAATATTATGATTGAGGTTTTCAAAGTCGCTTCAGCGCAATGGCTATTACTTTATCAATGGATATGATTTATTCTACAATGGAGGGAATAGTCCCGAGTCGCTGCAGCCTTACGACCCGGCACTTGGGGGCTACATTATTTAAGTTGAGATTACATCAAATACACAAGTCTCATGTCGCTGCAAGCAAGCACCATGACACTTGGGGGCTAATGGAAAGTCATTGTTTGCTCACCTATTGAAGACCCGACTCATCAGATTGTAATGAGCCGGCCCTTGGGGGCTACCAATTGCTCCTGTCAACAATTCAAGGTACAAAGCTTTTTATTCATTATATTGAAGGGTCCACTGCTCAGTTGGTAAAGCACAAGGCTCTTAACCTTGCGGACGTGGATTGAAGTCCCATGATGGGGGTTACATCATATGATGTTATTTTCATTGAAGTATATATCAAGTCCCAACTCAATATTATCTTACTGAGCCGGCCCTTGGGGGCTACACTCGTTGAAGTTTTTATGAGTATAAGGCAATTACAAGTCCTAGGTTGATGCAAGCATGACAACCCAGCACTTGGGGGCTAAATAATATGGAGTATTTAGTTTTTACTAAGTGACTGGGATGAACAACTTGGATTTCTTCTTAAGTGGCAGTATTTATATTGAAGCAAGTCTTAAGCCATCACTTTGTTCTGCTCAAGACTTGGGGGCTACAGGTATTATATTATTGTCGAAGAACTATTTTCAAATTCTCTCTTTTGAGCAAACCGGATTCACCTGACATCACCAATCATTACGACCCTGTGTCTGCAACCCGGCGTCATCAATAATCATGAACCGGCGTTGGCAACAATCATGAACCGGCGTTGGCAACAATCATGACCCGAAATTATCAGTTTTTATAACCCGATAATGGTGGTAATCATAAACCGGCAAGTTTTACATCTTCAAGCCGGCTGGATATCAGTTGAATATTTCAGAGACTAATATTTTTGTCAAGTCAGAGCATTGAAGGCCAATTCAAATGGATTCTTTATTTACAAAATATCTTCTGCAAGCAAATCGATTATGAAACTGGTCTATTGACTCGGATTTTTTAGAAGGAAGAAATGACAAGGATTTAAGGATGATCAAGTGCCGGTTTACAAGAATATTTAAACCGGAACACAACCCGACAAATTTGTTCTTGTGTCTATGTTGCAGATCAGTTTAACATGGATGAATCCAAATTAAACTGGGGGCTAATGTCGGGGATATACCCCGCGGTATAAACCGCCGGATGTATGACCCAACTAGAGTTTGGCGATTCACCGGCGACCCACTTGGACCTGGCGGTTTAAGATTCATTGGTAATCCGGCAGGCGGGTCAGAGGAGCGACAAGACCCGGTCGCCCAACGGGCGGTTTATGGAAGGCCGGATCACGCTATGGTGGGCCAGTTTATGAGAAAAGAACAAGGAATATTTTTCTACAAAGGAAGCAAGACTAGGACTCCACTTGTAATAGAGTAATCCTAATCCTACTAGGACTAGTCATGTAACCCGCCCTTTCAACATATATAAGGAGGGGCAGGGCTCCCCAAAGAGGAACAAGCAAGAAACAATCTCTAGGGCTAGACACAAAGAGCCGGTTTACGGCGACTCCCTCGTGATGATAATGAGACCTAGCCACAAACAACATGTAGGGTTTTTACCAGATGATGTTTCCCAGGGCCCAAAGCTGTCTAAACCCTTGTCTTGTGTTGCGTCTCTCAATTCCGCTCAACCCCTCTCAAGCTACCACATAGATGCGTTGGCCTCATGACTAAGTCCTCACACTAAGAAAATTTGACGTGTTAATTCCACGTCAAACACATTGACCACGCCACGCCGAGAGCACCAAGGCGGTGGAAGATGGCAAGGCCTAGGAAGGGGACGACATGGAGCCGGGGAAGACGCGACAGTGGATGCCCACGCGGAGAGGAGTACGAGTGGTGACTGGTTCGGCTGTGGTGTGAGGCTATCGTCATCACAGAATTATAGGGGTTGTGGGTGAGTAGAGGGATGGCCTGGCTAGAGGTTGGAGTAGGGTGGGGCTGTGAGGCCTGTGCGGCAGCAGAGCTGGCCACCGGAGGCAGGAGCAGGCGGCACGATGGACACTGGTTTAGGCGGCCGGAGCAAGAAGACCAGAGGTTGAAGAAGCACTACGGTCGTTGGATGGACATCGTACGGTCACCGGAGCTAGAATCGTTCATATTGACTAAGTTAACAAAGTCCTCCGTCCGCGTCAACTTAGTAGGCCCACAAGTCAGCCTCCCACTATGGTGGGTCCCAACTAGCAGGGGGAGTATTCATTTTTTGTGCGTAATAAGGAGGCACTTCCTGGCGTGCGTATATACAACTGGTGGGTTGGAGCTGTCAGCGAGGGGAGCATTTTTTTCATGAAATACAGAGGCCCTTCTAGTGGGTCCCAGTTGTCAGGTAGAGGAATCATTATTTTGCGCGTAATAAGGAGGCATTTCCTTGCATGCGGCCGTGGACCCAGTTGTCAGCCTCTCCACATACGGTCCAATTCCGATGGATGTCATTTGTTGATCACGTTGACCACGCCGTGACGAGAGCACCAAGGTGGTGGATGATGGCGAGGCCTAGGTAGGGAACGACACGGAGCTAGGGAAGACTCAACAGTTGTTTCCCACATGGAGGGGAGTACGAGGGTTCACTGGTTCGTCTGCCGTCGCCGGAGAATAACAGCAGGTGTGGGTGAGTAGAGGAATGGCTAGGCCAGCAATGGGAGTACGGTGGGTTGGTGAAGCCTGCGCGGCAGCATAGTCAGCCGTGGGTGGAGGGAGCAGGCAGTCCCGCCGATGCTTGTTTGAGAGGCTAGAGCAGGAATAGCAGAGATTGAAGAAGCACAACGGCTGTTGGATGGACATCCAACTGTCACTGCTCTTGTACGTGTTGAGTAAGTTGACACGGTGTTGTGTGTGCGTCAACCTTTTTTTAGGAAAGCGTACACCTTAACATATAGTAGGTGCACAAGTCAACCTCAAATGTGTGGAAAACAGCATACAGTCCATTGCTACGTCTTGAGCTTGCGTTGGTTTTCCTCAAAGAGGAGAGGGTGATGCAGCAATAGTAGCATAAGTATTTCCCTCAGTTTTTGAGAACCAAGGTATCAATCCAGTAGGAGGCTCCTCAAAAGTCCCACGCACCTACACAAACAAACAAAGAACTCGCAACCAACGCAATAAAGGGGTTGTCAATCCCTTCACGGCCACTTGCGAATGTGAGATCTAATAAAGATAGTATGATAAGAGAAATATATTTTTGGTATTTTATAATATAGATGCAAAAATTAAAGATGCAAATAAAAGTAGATTGGAAGCAAATATGATAAGAGATAGACCCGGAGGCCATAGGTTTCACTAGTGGCTTCTCTCAAGATAGCAAAAGTATTACGCTGGGTGAACAAATTACTATCGAGCAATTGATAGAAAAACGAATAATTATGAGATTATCTAGGCATGATCATGTATGTAGGCATCACGTCCACAACAAGTAGACCGACTCCTGCGTGCATCTACCACTACTACTCCACACATCGACCGACTCCTGCCTGCATCTAGAGTATTAAGTTCATAAGAACAGAGTAACGCATTAAGCAAGATGACATGATGTAGAGGGATAAACTCAAGCAATATGATATAAACACCATCTTGTTATCCTCGATGGCAACAATACAATACATGCCTTGCAACCCTTTCTGTCACTGGGTAAGGACACCGCAAGATTGAACACAAAGCTAAGCACTTCTCCCATGGCAAGAAAGATCAATCTAGTAGGCCAAACCAAACTGATAATTCGAAGAGACTTGCAAAGATAACTCAATCATACAAAAAAGAATTCAGAGAAGATTCAAATATTATTCATACATAAAATTGATCATAAACCCATAATTCATCGGATCTGGACAAACACACAGCAAAAAGAGTTTACATCGAATAGATATCCACAAGAGAGGGGGAGAACATTGTATCGAGATCCAAAAAGAGAGAAGAAGCCATCTAGCTAATAACTATGGACCCGTAGGTCTGTGGTAAACTACTCACAACTCATTGGAGGGGCAAGGATGTTGATGTAGAAGCCCTCCATGGTCGATTCCCCCTCCGGCAGAGTGTCGGCGAAGGCTCCAAGATGAGATCTCACGGATATAGAAGGTTACGGTGGTGGAAATTGTGTTTCGTCTGCCCCCCAGATGTTTTTGGGGTACGTAGGCTTATATAGGAGGAAGAAGTACGTCAGTGGACGCCCGAGGGGCCCACGAGATAGGGGGCGCGCCCTATAGGGGGGGGCGCGCCTTCCCATCTCGTGGAGGCCTCGGCTGCTTCTTGACTTGCACTCCAAGTCCTCTGGATCACGTTCGTTCCAAAAATCATGCTCCCGAAGGTTCCATTCCGTTTGGACTCCGTTTGATATTCCTTCTCTTCGAAATACTAAAATAGGCAAAAAAAACAGCAATATGGGCTGGGCCTCCGGTTAGTAGGTTCATCCCAAAAATGATATAAATGTGTAAAATAAAGCCCATAAACATCCAAAAGGGGTAATAGAATAGCATGGAACAATCAAAAATTATAGATACGTTGGAGACGTATCAAGCATCCCCAAGCTTAATTCCAGCTCGTCCTCGGGTAGGTAAATGATAAAAAAGAGAATTTTTGATGTGGAATGCTACCTAGCATAATTCTTAATGTAATTATTTATTGTGGCATGAATGTTCAGATCCAAATGATTCAAAATAAAAGTTCATATTGGTAAAAGAAATAGTAACACTTCAAGCATACTAATCAAAGTAATCATGTCTTCTCAAAATAACATGGCAAAAGAAAGTTCATCCCTACAAAATCAGATAGTTAGGCTATACTTCATTTTCGTCACACAAAGATGTTCACAACTTCTATACCCCCGATGACAAGCCAAGCAATTGTTTCATACTTAAATAATCTCAAACTTTTTCAACCTTCATGCAATACATGAGTGTGAGCCACGGATATAGCACTATGGGTGGAATAGAATATGATGATGGGGATTGTGTGGAGAAGACAAAAAAGGAGAAAGTCTCACATTGATGAGGATAATCAACGGGCTATGGAGATGCCCATCAATTGATGTCAACATGAGGAGTAGGGATTGCCATGCAACGGATGCACTAGAGCTATAAATGAATGCTCAACAAAAGAAAACTAGTGGGTGTGCATCCAACTTACTTGCTCACGAAGACCTAGGGCATTTGAGGAAGCCCATCATAGGAATATACAAGCCAAGTTCTATAATGAAAAATTCCCACTAGTATGAAAAAGACAACTTATGAGACTCACTATAACAAAGTGCTACTTTGAAGCACAAAAATATGAGACTCACTACATGAAGAACAAAGTGCTACTTTGAAGCACAAGTGTGGAAAAAGAGATAGTAACATTGCCCTTTTTTCTTTTTTTCCCCTTTTTTTGGGCCTTTCTTTTTTTTGGCCTTTCTTTTTCTTTTTCCTTTTTTTCTTTGGGCAATGTTCTAATAATGATGATCATCACACTTCTGTTGATTACAACATATGAATTACAACTTGAAACTAGAACAAGATATGACTCTATATGAATGCCTCCGGCGGTGTACCGGGATGTTGCAATGAATCAAGAGTGACATGTATGAAAAATAATGCATGGTGGCTTTGCCACAAATACGATGTCAACTACATGATCATGCAATGGCAATATGACAAAAGTAAAGTATGTTATGATGATGGTAAACGGAACGGTGGAAAGTTGCATGGCAATATATCTCGGAATGGCTATGGAAATGCCATAATAGGTAGGTATGGTGGCTGTTTTGAGGAAGATATAAGGAGGTTTATGTGTGATAGAGCGTATCGTATCACGGGGTTTGGATGCACTGGTGAAGTTTGCACCAACTCTCAAGGTGAGAAAGGGCAATGCATGGTACCGAAGAGGCTAGCAATGGTGGAAAGGTAAAAGTGCGTATAATCCGTGGACTCAACATTAGTCAAAAGAACTCATATACTTATTGCAAAAATTTAGAAGTCATCAAAAATCAAGTACTACACGCATGCTCCTAGGGGGATAGATTGGTAGGAAAAGACCATCGCTCGTCCCCGACCGCCACTCATAAGGATGCACAAGCCAGGTACACTTCATGTTTCAAATTTGTTACACAACTTTAACCATACGTGCATGCTACAGGACTTGCTAACTTCAACACAAGCATTCTTTAAATTCATAATCACCCAACTAGCATGAATTTAATATCACTACCTCCATATCTCAAAACAATTATCAAGTATCAAATTGATCATAGCATCCAATTCACTTCCTATGATAGTTTTTATTATACCCAACTTGGATGCCTACCATTCTAGGACCAATTTTATAACCATAGCAAATACCATGTTGTTCTAAAAGACTCTCAAAAAGATATAAGTGAAGCATGAGAGACTTGTAATTTCTTCAAAAATAAGACACCACCGTGCTCTAAAAGATATAAGTGAAGCACTAGAGCAAAAACTATCAAGCTCAAAAGATATAAGTGAAGCACATAGAGTATTCTAGCAAATTCTAATCAAATAGGCTTCTCCCAAAAGGTGTGTACAGCAAGGATGATTGTGGTAAACTAGAAAGAAAAACTAATATAATACACGACGCTCCAAGCAAAACACATATCATGTGGCGAATAAAAATATAGCTCCAAGTAAAGTTACCAATGAACGAAGACGAAAGAGGGGATGCCTTGCCGGGGCATCCCCAAGCTTAGGCTTTTGGCTATCCTTGAATATCTTGGGGTGCCTTGGGCATCCCCAAGCTTAGGCTCTTTCCACCCATTATTCCATAGTCCATAAAAGCTTTACCCAAAACTTGAAAACTTCACAACACAAAACTCAACAGGAAATCTTATAAGCTCCGTTAGTGAAAGAAAACAAAACCACCACATAAGGTACTGTAATGAACTCATTCTTTATTTATTTTGGTGTTAAACCTACTGTATTCTAACTTCCCTATGGTTTATAAACTATTTTACTAGCCATAGATGCATCGAAATAAGCAAACGACATACAAAGAACAGAATCTGTCAAAAACAGAACAGTCTGTAGCAATCTGTAACTAACGCAAACTTATGGAACTCTAAAACTCCTACGAAAATAGGAAGTCCTGGACAATTTGTTTATTGATCAGTAGCAAAAAGAATCAACGCCAAAGCACATTTCTGTGATCTAACAAAATTATATTCGTGCGCACAAATTTTCTGTTTTTCAGAAGAATCAAATCAACTATCATCATAGGTTATCCTATAGGTTATACTTGGCACAAACACTAATTAAAAGATAAAAACACATCTAAACAGAAGGTAGATTCAAGATTTATTACTAAACAGGAGCAAAAACAAAAAACACAAAGAAAATTGGGTTGCCTCCCAACTAGCGCTATCGTTTAACGCCCCTAGCTAGGCATAAAAGCGAAGATAGATATAACGGGTGCCATCTTTGGCACTAAATTCATAAGTAGCCCGCATGATAGATTCATAAGGTAATTTGACTTTCTTTATTGGAAAGTGCTCCATGCCTTTCTTTAGTGGAAATTGGAATCTAATATTCCCTTCCTTCATATCGATAATCGTGCCAATCGTTCTAAGGAAAGGTCTACCAAGAATAATAGGGCAAGAAATATTGCAATCTATATCAAGAACGATAAAATATATGGGCACCAAATTTCTATTTGCAACAATGAGAACATCATTGATCCTTCCCATTGGCTTTTTAATGGTGGAATCCGCATGGTTCAAATTTAAAGAGCAATCATCAAGATCATGGGAACCTAGAATATCACATAAAGTTTTCGGAATCGTGGAAACACTAGCACCCAAATCACACAAAGCAAAAAACTCATGATCTTTAATTCTAATCTTTATAGTAGGTTCCCACTCATCATTAAGTTTTCTAGGTATAGAAACTTCCAAATTAAGTTTTTCATCATAAGATTGCATCAAGGCATCAACAATATGTTTGGTAAAAGCTTTATTTTGACTATAAGCATGAGGAGAATCAACAACGGATTGCAACAAGGAAATACAACCTTCTAAAGAACAATTATCATAATCAAAATCCTTGAAATCCGAGATAGTGGGTTCAAGACTATTTAAGGTTGTGACCTCTCCAATCCCACTTTTACCAAATTTAGCATCAAGATCTAAAAACTCCGAATTCTTGGGACGCCTTCTAGGTAAAGTTGACTCATCATCAGTCCCATAATTATCAAGATTCATATTGCAAAACATAGATCTAATAGGAGACGCATCAATAACTTTAAGATCCTCGTCATTATTTTCATGGAAACTAGAAGAACAGACTTTTATAAAGCTATCTTTCTTTGCACGCAATCTAGCGGTTCTTTCCTTGCACTCCTCAATGGAAATTCTCATTGCTTTGAGAGACTCATTGATATAATGCTTGGGAGGAGAAGATCTATGTTTAAGAGAATCAACATCAAGTGAAAGTCTATCAACGTTCCTAGCCAAATCATCAACTTTGAGCAATTTTTCTTCAAGCAAAGCATTAAAATTCTTTTGAGAAATCATAAATTCTTTCACACCATTCTCAAAATCAGAGGGCCTCTTATTAAAATTACCATAAGAATTATTGTAGGAATTTCCATAATTATTAGAGGAATTACTAGGGAACGGTCTAGCATTAAAGTTTCCTCTATAAGCATTGTTTCCAAACTATTCCTACCAACAAAATTCACATCCATAGATTCATTATTATTCTCAATCAAAGAAGACAAAGGCATATCATTGGGATCAAGAGGAGTATTCTTAGTAGCAAACAATTTCATCAGTTCATCCATCTTTCCACTCAAAACATTGATTTCTTCTATAGCATGCACTTTTTTACTAGAAGATCTTTTGGTGTGCCATTGAGAATAATTAGCCATAATATTATCAAGAAGTTTTGTAGCATCTCCTAACATGATTTCCATAAACGTGCCTCCCGCGGCCAAATCTAAGAGATTTCTAGAAGCAAAGTTCAAACCGACATAAAAAATTTGTATGATCATCCATAAATTCAAACCATGAGTAGGGCCATTGTGAAGCATCCATTTCATTCTTTCCCAAGATTGGGCAACATGCTCATGATCAAGTTGTTTAAAATTCATAATATCGTTCCTAAGAGTGATAATCTTAGCGGGAGGAAAATACTTAGAGATAAAAGCATCTTTGCACTTGTTCCAAGAATCAATACTATTTTTAGGCAAAGACAAAAACCAAACTTTAGCATGATCTCTAAGTGAAATTTGACAATATTGTTATCTGTATCTTTCTTCTTTTGCATATCACACAAATCCACAAAGTTGCTTAGATGAGTAGCGACATCTTCACCAGGAAGGCCGGCGAATTGATCTTTCATAACAAGATTCAGCAAAGCAGTATTGATTTCACTAGACTCAACATCATTAAGAGGAACAATCGGAGAACTAAGTAAATCATTATTATTGGTATTCAAGAAATCACACAATTTGGTATTATCTTGTGCCACGGCAACAAGTAATCCAACACACACGCAAACAGAAAAAAGCCAAGCGAAAAAGAGAGGAGGAGATAGGGAAAGAGAGGGCGAATAAAACGGCAAGGGTGAAGTGGGAGAGAGGAAAATGAGAGGCAAATGGCAAATAATGTAAATGCGAGGGAGATGGGTTTGTGATGGGTACTTGGTATGTCTTGACTTGAGCGAAGACCTCCCCGGCAACGGCGCCAGAAATCCTTATTGCTACGTCTTGAGCTTGCGTTGGTTTTCCTCGAAGAGGAGATGGTGATGCAGCAATAGTAGCGTAAGTACTTCCCTCAGTTTTTGAGAACCAAGGTATCAATCTAGTAGGAGGCTCCTCAAAAGTCCCACGCACCTACACAAACAAACAAAGAACTCGCAACCAACGCAATAAAGGGGTTGTCAATCCCTTCACGGCCACTTGCGAATGTGAGATCTAATAAAGACAGTATGATAAGAGAAATATATTTTTGGTATTTTATAATATAGATGCAAAAATTAAAGATGCAAATAAAAGTAGATTGGAAGCAAATATGATAAGAGATAGACCCGGGGGCCATAGGTTTCACTAGTGGCTTCTCTCAAGATAACATAAGTATTACGGTGGGTGAACAAATAACTGTCGAGCAATTGATAGAAAAGCGAATAATTATGAGATTATTTAGGCATGATCATGTATATAGGCATCACGCCCGCAACAAGTAGACCGACTCCAGCCAGCATCTGTTACTATTACTCCACACATCGACCGACTCCTGCCTGCATCTAGAGTATTAAGTTCATAAGAACAGAATAACGCATTAAGCAAGATGACATGATGTAGAGGGATAAACTCAAGCAATATGATATAAACACCATCTTGTTATCCTCGATGGCAACAATTCAATATGTGCCTTGCAACCCTTTTTGTCACTGGGTAAGGACACCGCAAGATTGAACCCAAAGCTAAGCACTTCTCCCATGGCAAGAAAGATCAATCTAGTAGGCCAAACCAAACTGATAATTCGAAGAGACTTGCAAAGATAACTCAATCATACATAAAAGAATTCATAGAAGATTCAAATATTATTCATAGATAAAATTGATCATAAACCCACAATTCATCGGATCTCGACAAACACATCGCAAAAAGAGTTTACATCGAATAGATCTCCACAAGAGAGGGGGAGAACATTGTATTGAGATCCAAAAAGAGAGAATTAGCTATCTAGCTAACAACTATGGACCCGTAGGTCTGTGGTAAACTACTCACAACTCATCGGAGGGGCAAGGATGTTGATGTAGAAGCCCTGCATGGTCGATTCCCCCTCCGGCAAAGTGCCGGCGAAGGCTCCAAGATCAGGTCTCGCGGATACAGAAGGTTACGGTGGTTGAAATTGTGTTTCGTCTGCCCCTGGATGTTTTTGGGGTATGTAGGCTTATATAGGAGGAAGAAGTACGTCGGTGGACGCCCAAGGGGCCCACGAGATAGGGGGCGCGCCCTATAGGGTGGGGGACGCCCTCTTATCTCGTGGAGGCCTCGGCTGCTTCTTGACTTGCACTCCAAGTCATCTTGATCACGTTCGTTGCAAAAATCACGCTCCCGAAGGTTTCATTCCGTTTGGACTCCGTTTGATATTCCTTTTCTTCGAAATACTGAAATAGGCAAAAAAACAATATGGGTTGGGCCTCCGGTTAGTAGGTTAGTCCCAAAAATGATATAAATGTCTAAAATAAAGCCCATAAACATCCAAAAGGGGTAATATAATAGCACGGAACAATCAAAAATTATAGATACGTTGGAGACGTATCACCCATCCACCATTATTTCTAATATTTTGCATCCCATTTGCTAATTCTTAAGGATTTATTTGGAGCCCATCTTCTTTTTGTTAGCATTACAACCCATACTGTGGCCATGGTTAAAAATTGTACGTTATTTTGCATATTTCAGTGCGTTCCACTATTTTTAATCCCAAAATTTTGAATCACATTCAAAGTTATTTGAAAAATAAAATTATATAAATATAAAATCCAAATAATTGTCCATGCATAAAACTAATGGAATTTAAAATCTTAAAATGAAAAAAAATGAACCAAATTCCCGATTTGATGTGTTTAAAAATGTACAACCCATTTCTCATTACTGATAGCCCATTTTTTGGGCAAGCCAAATTAAACACTCCTTGTCTTGTAAGATTTATAGCCCAGCAGGGCTGACAAAGCAAGGAGGCCTCGGTTGGTTATTTCTTTAAAAAAGTAGAACTGGACTAGCCATTTCCAGCAAGAAAAAAACACAACTAGGCTCATGGTGTGGTAAACATAAATAAAACCATGGCTAGGTGGGCCACAGCCCGCGCATAGCCCCGTTGTTACCATGATCCATCTCTAAAACTAGTATAAAAATAACAACAGCTTGTTCCTCAAAAAAAGTAAATAACAACTGCGCGACCTGCTGGGTCCCTGGTGTCACCTGCTTGTTGTGTAATTCTCTCGTTTATTGACTACGTTGATAATGGCGTGGGCCCCAAATGTCCAACCATTAGGAGGAAACATTTTTTGGGCTTGTAATAATGAGGCACTTACTTTCGTACTGCCATGAGCCTGGTGGGTCCACACTGTCATCCTCTCCACGTATAGTCATCTCCTTGTTCCTCTCGGTTGTTGACGATGATGACAATGCAAGAGGGTGGCGCACCACGCACGGCGAGCTAACCAAGGCGGAGGACGATGGTGAGGCCTTGGACGGAACAAATGGGAGCCATGGAACATGTGTTAGTCCAGTCGCAGGTGGAGGGGAGTACGAGGGTTGACTGGTTCGGGTGCGGGTGCTTGTTGGGGCTGACATCGCCGGAGAATAACAGGATGTATGGGGGAATAGAGGGAGGCACTGGCCAACGTTGGAGGGTACGGTAGGGACGGTGGAGGCGCAACCAGCCGTGGGAGGCGGGAGCAGGCGGAACCGACGGGGTGGTTTGGTTTGGGCGGCTGGAGGAAGAAGACAATAGATAGAAGATACATGACACATGTTGGATGTCAATCAAGCGGCTGGTAGGCACAATCGTTTGTTTACTAGGCTTTTTCCTCGTGGGTCCCAAATGTCAGAATCCAAATCTGTCACGTTCATGCAGCCTTTCTTATGAAAATTTACAGCCCATTTGGTGTGCTAGTTCAAAATCCCGATTCTGTCACGAAGTAAAAAAATCCAGTCCTTCGTGACAGACTCTTTCTTATGCAAACACTAGATCCAGTCCTTCGTGACAGACCTTAACTTTCTTACCCCGTCCTGTTGCCTAAATAGACGTGAAGATTGAAAACAGTTAAGGTCTAAAAAAGAGTGACGAGAGAGCAACAACTAAATGATTAATTCTAGTACACTATATGCCGGCTTCCAATGTGCGTGAAATTATCACCTTTATATACAACTTGTCCAGACATGGAAAGCATTGCAAGAAGCTGATAATATTGTTGAGATCAAAACTATTCATTTGGATATATAAGATCTTGACAGAATCTAGCACCACTGATAGGCTATCCATTGATAAACTCTTCATTGAGCATAGAACATAATATTAGTACAAAATGTGTACTCCAAGATTATATAGAACTTATTCCCAGAAAATTTAAAATGGAGCTTATGGTTACAACTGTAGATGATAATATACAATACCTGAATAACTGTGGAGCCAAACAGCATCTTGAAATGAGCACAGAGATCACGTATTACACCCAAGGTCTCTAGTTTAGGCACAAAGACCACGGTTATTTGCGATGGTGAATAACTAGAATCAAGGATCAACCTTTGAAGTGAAGGGGCATCTTGGATGATGAGCTGCCTTCTGTCAAAAGAAATTCCAATTCTTACAAGGTTAAGCGACTTTATTTGGAGGCAACCAATTGTAACTATGAAAGCAATCACCAAGCACTCCAGGGCAGGGCAACTGGACTGGATGATGCTGTGCAATGAGGCCTCCGATATACGAACCCGCACAAGTAAAAGTTTTTTGAGAAATGGGAGTCGAAGGTTTAGTACCAGATTGTCTGGTAGGTACCACAGCGCAAAGGTGGCGGTGTGGAGAGAGGAGAAAAACTGCGAGAAGGACATCGGTGCTGAGGGCACTAATGCATGGCGTTCGGTATCTGGTAGGTGATTTCCTGGGGAATAGTACGACTCAAGCAGCTGTAGTTCTGTGAATTTAGGGGATTTCAGCCAGGCGTCCACCATGCAGGGCATGGTATGCTTGCTCAGGTAGCATGAAGGGATGCAGAGGCTTTGAACGGAGCCCTGGTGGGAGGAGATGATGTCTGTGGGGAGTTCAAAATCATTAAAGACAGATAGCTCATGACAGTCAAGATTAAGGGGCTCGGCGTGCCATAGAGGGCGCCACCGAATTGAGAGGACTTTGGTGCGGCATCAATCCTTGGTGGGGAGAAGCGAGATGATCTCTCCAAGGATGCCATCCGGGAGATCGGTGATGTGGTCCACCCGAGATTCTATGGGTTCCTAGGATCCGGTGGGGGCTGGCTTGTCGCTTCTCCACGCGCTGCCGGGTGTGGCATCTACAACAGCGTCGCCGCTAGAGGGAGCCTCATCTTCTTGGCGCTAGGGTAAGCCAACTCCATTTTCCTCGAGGGCGTCGTGTCAAGCTCACATATTTGAGCAGAGGAACGAATGACGAGCCTAGTTGTAGTGCGAGGGAAGAAGAAGGGGAGCTGGGGGTTTTCTGTAGTAGTGAGGAAGAAGGGGAGCTGGGATTTTCTGTAGGAGTGAGGTGCGGAATTTGGGGGTACGAGTGGAGCGAGCTTGACGTGAGGTGGGTGGGAGTGAGGAGGAAGTAGAGCACCCAGTTTTTTGGGGGGGGGCGGTGTGCTCGGTAGCGCCTCTCATTAAGTAAATATATGGGCTTTTGAATTGATTTTATTATTTACTAGGGTGGATGGGCGGTTTTGTCTTGGGCCCAGAGAAACAACTACTACTAGTACAGTGGAGACGCTCTACAGCTACCCAGAAAAACAATTACTAATAGTACAGTGGATATACTACCGCTTCTGGCTCTATCGTTTTACTTTTGTTCAACGACATGCGGGCCATGCAGCGCGCGGGCCCAAATGCCATCCACCAAATTAGAAGGCAGTAGGCACGCGAAGAGTCATCCCGGTCGTAGTGCGGCAGTAACGAGCCATCGTATCTCAAAATCCCACCTCCCCGCAGTCTAAGTTTGACGTATGAAGCAACCATCATTTCACTCTTCACTGAATCCTCTTCTCCCTCATCGTCTTCAAGAAAGCCAACACTCGCATCTGCCACTGTTCTTCTCTCCCAACGAAGGGAAGGCAAGCAGATCCATGATGTTGGTATATTTTCATTCAGAAAGAAAAGAACTTTTGCAAAGCAGTAACCGATCGTCACTCTCTTTTTGTTTCATTGTCATTGCGATTGTGTTCTCCTTTTAGTGGTCTCCTAGTATTCGTCAGTTTCATGATGGACCAAGGAGAACCAAGCAAAGATCTGCCGATGTTGGACCAGACGCGGGAGGATGATCCCCACGAGACAGAGAGCTCCAAGAAGATGGAGGTAGCCACCGAGCCGACCCCAGATACGCTCACGGCCATTACTGAGATGGTCAATGCCCCGTTTGAGGTTACAGCCCCCGTGGCCCTGCAGGAGCAGTTTTCCCCCTTCGAGGATGTGTCCCCCCCCATCCCCCCCTGCTGAGGTGCCCAATGTGATTTTGTTCTTTGCCGATCTCGATTGTGGTTTTTCATCTAAGTATGTGGTGATAAATAATGCAAAATTTTATTAGCTTCGATGCCTTGCTACCTTCCCTGTCATGCATACTTTTGAGTCTACATAGTGGTTTAAGTAACTTGTGTTTCTTATATTGGAAAGTAATTCATAATTTGTTTCTATTTCACTTAGAGCCTTGATGCAGACAAGGATTGTGTGGTTGTACATGTCACTCGCTATGAGGCGTATGACCTGTATATACGCACTGGGAAAACAGAGTTCTTAGGCTGTTGGATCCTGGAAGCCATTTGCACTTATACTAATGTCGAGATGTATTCCAGCCTCACTGTTGTCAGGCATGTTGTCCAGGGTGTACTGAAGTATACTGTTTGTGAGGCATACGATTCTTGTCAAGCTTACACAGGAAGATGACATGGCATGCCTCCACAAACAAGTTTATGAGTGGCAAGGCCACAAGGTTATCTTCAGGAAGGTTCACAGGATTGAGCTACTGCCGGATGTCCTCGATGATGTTCATGGAAAGTTCCGTCTTGTGTCCATCCCAAATTATATCGAGGCATAAAATAGTTTCCCCAGCTAGTGTTTAATAGTAGTTTGGATTGTGTCTAATTATCCGAACCTTGCCTATTATCGAGCCCTCTGGGCTAGTACTCTATTTGAATATGTCTATGGGAACTGTTGTTACTTTTCTGTGCTCGTGACTCATGTGAGAACCATCCTAATTGTTGCCGAAATAGATGCGTCCTCACTAGTTTTTTCATGAATATGGCATCATAAGACATAAGTTGTCACGGTTTATCAGACGAGCAGTGTGTGCTTGATGAAATAGAGTACTCATTCAAGAACTATGCGCCAACGTATACATAGGGTATGTAAGGCTGGTTAAGTACTTGTAAACACTGTTGGTGCTACACCACTTGTAAGAAATTGTGCAAAACATGGCACATTGGCTCAGCTCGCTTCAACACTAGAAAAGTCGGGTATCGACCAGCTAACGATCAATAATTTGCTGCCTGGCATATAAGCAACTAAGTATCTTGTTACAGTGGTTCATGCAGTTAACTGAGGCCACAATGTAAATTCCACACGTTCACACGCTAGTCCAGCATTCATGTGGAACATTCACATTAATCTCGGCTTCATAAAATACTTGAAAAGCATAAGTTAAGCAATTTTATACATCTCAATGATTCATAGAACATAACAAACATATGCTAGTTTACAGCAAAAGACAAAGTTGTGAGAAGGTTTACAAATCAGGAAAAATCAAGCAAGGCTTCTCTGAGCAAAGGGCCTCCCTAGGTAGGCTTTAATTTCCTGGAGTTCAATCTAGTTTTTCTTGTTGCCACCATCCAGGGTTAGGTTCTCTCATTCCAGAATAACCAATTATAATTGTGTTCTTAGTTGGAATGCTTACCTGAACTATGTAATGTACTGACCATCTATACTTCTTGCATAGTTCCACTAAATTTAAGCACCGCTATTTGCAGAAATAAGCAGATCACAATGCCTCTTGTCCGCTGACCTGTCCCAAAAACCTCCGTGTAGTCGTGCCAGCTAGTCCTCATTAGTGGATGAACTGGGAGGAAGTGCATTACCTACTAGGATGCAGTTGTTTTCACTCGTCCCTACACTGCAATCAGGAAGTAAAATGTATGAATCGGCTTCTTTTAGATTGTGTTGGTCATTCTACCTAGTTACTACCAATGTAAGAATACCTAGAAGACGGGTGGTTAGACGACAGCAGTGAGGGATAGCCATCTCATTTTGCGCAGTTCTACTAAAATTGAGGTGTGTACTTTTGATTGCGCAGATAGAAATGATACGGAGACAGACATCCCTGTTTGCGCAAATATTAAATACGATTATCTAAACTATGACAATTATTTGAAGTGGCATATGATTAACAGTAGCATCTATTGTGTTATAATTGGCACTACATTGACAATATGAAAGTGCCCTTAAGTAGCATCACATCACATCAATATTGCCACTACATTAACCTACAGAACAATAGCATTAGTATTAATGTAATGAGAGTAGCACATGGTTAGTAAATGTGGAATCAAATTTGTGCAGTTTCACTAGGATGAAGCAATGTTAGCGGTGTGAGATTTAAGTGTAACTGCAAAAACACAACTCATGGGAAATAAAGCAAGACTGAAGCACTTCATAAAATGGTGATGGCATTGCTTCAATTTATCGACAACACTAGACCATTACTTAATAGTGAAATTAGGTGGCATTGCTTAATGCTTCATGTGATTTTACATTAACGAGCGATATGGGCGTAGGGACAGTAGGGGCATAAAGTGGTGAGGCAGATGTGGTTGCTGAGAGCGGCAAACACTCAGTCAACATGTCTGCATTTCTCCCATTTTTTATCTCCTCGGCGACATTTTCCTATGTGAGCACAGGAAATCTAGAATTGCTCGTTCTCATATGCTTTGTCCCCCAACACCCATGACTTTCTTTCCATTTTTGACCAAGAGACAGGTCCACTTCCCCCCACCCTTCGCCATCCACCACGCTTTCTTCGCGTTTTCAGCCAAGAGACCGGTTGGGTAGCCAGTATCTATTACTTTCCCCCGTTTTGTCTTAGAACCAAGTACTAGATTCATGCTACTACTTTCCCACATTCTTCCCTGTTTGAACCAACTCTTAGATTCGAATGTATGAACTAGCTTTACCTCTGATAATAGTAAAAGTCTAGTGGCTTTGGAACAGCCGACGGAAGTGGAAAAAGATCCACATGTAGCAATGTGGGGAGCTGGGGCAGTAGAGCAAGGTAGGTTTCGAAGGAATATATACCAGAGGGTCGTCAGCATGGGCAAAGACGACGCTGGAGGCCGCATCTTGGCCACAATACCTCAGGGAGGAAGAAGGGGTCGGAGGCCCTCCCGAGCCGGCGTTGTCTCGGAGAGAACGGCACGGCCGCCAATCAGGACACCCGGGTAGTTGTGGATCTCCTCTCTCGCTGCCGACAATCGCGTGAATGATGCACCTACACCCCTGCCCCAGTCGAGCTGGTCCGGCCGGATTTTTGACCAACCGTGATCAGAGAGAGTGTGGCCACCTATGTCTTGCTTAGATCTCGAGAGCATGAGAGAGTGAAAGAGAGGAACCCTAGTAAAGCAAGTG
>NC_041391.1:313224418-313246765 GCF_002162155.2 Triticum dicoccoides
CCGATCTATTCAGCTAATATTAGAAGAATAATTATTCTGATAACACTTCCGCACTGCACGCTCAACGCAAGTGCACATCATTGTTTGAACCTAGTGTGCTGCAGTGCTCACGCGAGTGAACTTCGCGTCGGAAAAAACTGTATGCGGTATTTTTTGGTACTGTTTTCGCTCTAGATTTTTAACCGTTTGTCGGAATGAGGCATATAATATATCGTTGGAAAGCTATGGATTTGGCACAACTTCGCCATGTTGAACACTTTTCGAAATTCCTCGCGGTTTAAAAGAAGTTTCAAAAACAGTGGGCGCCCAAGGAGTGGCAGCAAGCGTATTTTCACGTTTTTTCCCAAACCGCTTATCGGAATGAAGCAAATGATACGCCGTTGGAAAAATATCGTCAAGGCGCAACTTTTCTATATGTATCACTTTATCTTATTCGTTATGGTTTAAGAGCAGTTTCTAATTTACTTAATCATGGAATTCTGTTTTTCAAATTTTTGGTACTGTTTTCGCTCCTTTTTTAACCGTTTGTCGAAACGAGGTGTGTAATATGTTGTTGGAAAGCTATGTACAAGGCGCAACTTTCATATGTAGAAATGGTTTTGAGATTTCCTACAGTTTTAAATTAACTTTGAAAATGGTTCGGCGGATGACGAGTGGCAGCGGTTGTTTTTCACAAAAATTTTATAAACCGCTTGTCGGAATGATTCAAATGTTACGCTGCTGGAAAGATATCGACGAGACAAAAGTTTTTCATGTAGAACACTCTCTCTAATTCCTTACAGTTTAAGAGCAGTTTTAAAATTAGCGAAATGCGGACACTCTATTTTTTGCGACACCAAATCGACGACTGGACTTCATCCGATAGAATACTGCACTGCTGCAGACAGAAATCACACTGCATGAGACAGTCAAGTGAACTTCTTGATTTATTTTTTGTCCGACGTAAATTTTCTCGAACAAGTTTTTTGTTGTCTTATTTTCAAAAAAGTAATGAACGAGAGTGGACCGCAAAAACTAGGGCAAGTGAACCACATCATATATCTAAGTGAGCCACATTTACTCCCTTGTTGTTTCGCTGAATTTTTCACTTTTCATGTTAGGTGCAAGTGAATAGCATCACTCTCAAAAGTGAACCACATCTAAGGACCAAATGCACTGCAGGTGTTGATGTAGTCGACTAAATTTTGATACACACGAAACAAATTGCACTTCATACAGAGAGTTCATGAAACATCATTCTTTTTACACAAACAATACACATGAGACACCAAATTCAGCATGCGAGACACTTGTTTTCTTCGTCACACGATGAGCTAATGCACTTCAAGCCCACGTTTCTGAACCACACGAGATGACCTAAATTGTAGTGCACTAAACATACAAAGAAAACACAAACTCGTCACACAAATAGATGGTGCTTCCCGAGAAAGAACATGCCAACGCACTGCAAAAACATGCCAATGCACTGCACCAAAAAATAGATGCCGCTTCCCTGGAGGACATGCCAACGCACTGCAAAAACATGGCAATGCACTGCACAGAATGCGGCTGACAAACCACTTGCTCAAGCAAGTGAAATGCAATATGACTCAAAAAAACGATGGCACGGATCTCGCATGAGGTGATGTACTACACGCAGTTGCAGTCCTTTTCTTCCTACAAAAAATAGCAAAAAAATGAACCACACCCAGTTTGTGAATCAAACTGCAGCAAACAAAGAAATTGCACTGAATTGAAAAATGAAAATGACCCTGCATCACCTCCTCTGGTCGTATCACTGCTCGTGGTCGTCAGCGCTCGATCTCATGGCGCACTGACCCCGCAGCTGCTCTGGGTTAGAGAAATCAAGGGGGAGAGAGAGCATTAAGGAGGCTGGGAGGGAAAGAGGTCGGAGCATCATCGGTGGTGGCATCACTCTGACCCGCGGGGCGACGCCATTGACAGTGACACGCCGTGGACGGGGAGAAGTGCTGGTGGATCCGGGGCTGAGGGAGGTGGCATGGGGGTGGGGCTGCGGTCGGTGCCCGCCGCCGGGCACCAAGGTGTAGAGGGGCCGGCATATGCGGTCGGATCTAGGGATGGATTGCATCAACATGCCTACCGTCCTGCACACGCTCATGCTGCAAACTACTTGGGGGCGCAGAGGGGCCGGTGGTGGAGCTCCTCATCCTTCTCCTCTGTGGTGGACGGTGTGGGATGGGGTGAGAACCCCATCCGAACTGCATGGCGCCGTGGCCCTCGCCGAATCTGATGGGGAGGTGCTGCTCCTCCCAGATCGAGAGTAGCCTCGACGGCGACTGTTGATGGACCACGCAGTGGATCCTCGTCGGATCCGGGAGGGAGATGGGATGGAGGTGCTGCGGTAGATGAAGAGGGCCGACACAGCCAAGGTGCGGCGGCGCAGTACGTGGATGACGACGGGGCGGGGAGCGCGGAGTGGATGCAGGGGCAGGCGATGCGGGGTGGTGGCCGGGGCAGGCGGCGTGGGGTGGTGGCCGGGGCGGGCGGCACGGGGTGGTTGGTGGCCTGGGAGGGTGGCGCGGGGTAGTGGCCGGCGGTGGGAGGCGTGGGGTAGTTTGTGGACAGGGCGGGCGGCGGTGCGTGTTGGCTGGGTCGGGAGGTGGGGGAGCCCCATTGACCATGGGAGCGTAGCGAGGTCACTACTAGAAAAAGGGCTGTTAGTGGCGCACTTGTTTTTGCTATTAATGGCGCACTACAGGTGCGCTACTATTAACATGCCACTAGTAACAAATAGTAATAGCGCACCTATGGTGCGCCACTAGTATCCCAGAGAATAGTGGTGCACCACATAGTGCGCCATTACTATGTCCACCAGTGCGCCATTACTATGCCTCCCAGGGGGCCATATTTACCTTGTGCTGTGGGTTACTAATGGCGGACTTTTAGATAATGCGCCACTGGTGTGTTTATTTCAGTGCGCCACTAAAGTGCAATATGGTGCGCCACTACTATGAATATTAGGAATTTTTTATCTTTTTTGATATTTGCACAGGTTACAAAATACATTACAGCACAGAATATAAACAACACAACATATAAACAACAGATTTGTCGAATACAATAGAAGATTAGCCTCCGAATACAATTCATCATATTAGTCTCCGAATTCAAAATACTGAACAAAGTTAGAACATTACAAGTCTCGAGACCGCGAGTAGCGAGTTTGTCTTCACATTACAAGTCGATATCAATCATCTAAACTACCATCACATAGAAGATAGCTGCGGTCACGATGAGCATCATTGCGATGAAACTGGTCTTCATCCGGTTCCTCCAACGCTCCCTCCTCTCTCCCGCTAGATAGCGTGCATATCTAGCTTCCGCCTCCGCCCTAGTGGTGTACCCTTTGTAACTGTTACCGCTGAAACAGTGAACCTTTCTCCGACACTCCTCCCAGTCGTCGTAGACTCCGGGAACCTTACCCTTGTACACGACATACGACGACATCTCTATGCACTAGACAAACAAAACGTTAGTAGCAATTCACAGACAATACATAAGCAATATATAAGTATGCAACAAAAGGATCGGAAGAGAAAAGCAACACATTAATAGCATGATTCATGTTCCTACTAATAAATAGCATCGATTACATATAACTTGAATGACTATCCAAACTAAAGATACATAGAAGTTCATTAAAGTTTAATTACAACATGAGCTAATCGATATTTCAGAACTACATAGCATCATTACTTTCGACTCGACTCAGGGACCGGAGCATGGATGAAGCCGCCGTCTTTCGTGATGGTCATGAAATCGCGATCGTTGTCAGCCTGCATCTGAGGTAGAACTGCCCCGAGGTATGAAGGACATCTTGACGGATGATTTCCGCAAACTCCGACTGGATGCGAAAGAATTCTTGTCTGATGTCCGCATCCTGGATTGCTGACAAGCGTGCGGCCCAATCTTTGAGATTAGTTGGTAGCAGAAGGTGATTATGGTCCCGTACGATCGCCCGCATGTGATGGAGGGCGTAGTAGGCATCCTTCTGACTGCCAAGTGGCTGCTTGACGCAGGGGAACGTCGTTATGTGGGTGAACATGTTCTTGCCTTACCTACAAATTGGCCTCCTGAAGGTGCCTCCAGATTTGGTGTAGTCGGGGAGAGCATCATCAAGAACTTTCTTGATATTTGTGTAGTCTTTCTTCAACTGACGGTCCGAGTCGAAATACATGGCCATGGAATATTTCAGGCTTAAGAGGATGAGTGTGCAATGTGTGTCAGTGCACAAAACACGAAATGTTAGAAAAAAAAAGAATGATCGAAATCTAAGAAATCATATGTTACGGGGCGGTGAGGGGATGACTTACTCGGGAAAGTAAGGCACGAGGAAGTTATCCTTATCTGGGTTCGCCAGAATGATGCCTTCGAGGTATGAACTCGCGACTTGCCGGTCCCCAGCGCTGCCCAAGATCTTGGCATGCATGTAGAAGGGGTCGACTATCACGATGTCCGGGGTCTTGTCTCTAATGATCCGCATCTCCATACTGAGCGAAAATAGCCGAATGAAGGTGTAGTGCAGCGGATGAAGGTTAAACATAGTGAAGATGTCATCAAACCGCAGGACGATCATACCCCCGATGGTGCTATCGACAAAGCCCTTTCCTTCTGACACCTTGGCCACGAAAACCGGGTAGGCCACATCATTCTCGGAGAGACGCCGCTTCTCCAAAGAAAGAACGTTGTCATGTAGACTCCACATAGCACCGGTTGCAGCATTGAGCAGATTAGTCGATAGCATCGGCCTACCCGCCACATGCACCCTCCTCGAGATATCCTTAGGTGAAGGTGGCCCGTCCTGAGCACGGATCATACTCAGTGCCGGCTGGCTCGCACCCTTGTTATCTTTTCTTTTCCGTCCCTTCTTCTTCTGCTGTAATCGGATCGAGTTCTGCTCAGAGACCGACTTCTTGAGTGTGTTGGGGCTGATAATATTTCGCACCTTGGCTATTTGAGGCTCAGTGAAGGCGGCAGCTGGAGGCGTCCCCTAAGAACTTAACGCCAGACGACGCCTATTGCAATTGGGTTTCTCTGCGGTACCAGCTAGATCGCGATTGTCTTTTGCAGGGTTGGGTCCTTGAGAAGGAGGCCCCAAGAATTCGTCACCGTACCCATGTTCATTGAAGTACTTATCGATGTTGGTAAATGTACCATTGTCGTTGTCCGGATCCTGTGCCGTATGCATGTCCGGATCAGCTAACGACGGTAGTGTTGCGGCGGTCTTGCCATGGCTTGGCGCCGGGACGACTGGCGGTGTTATCTATGGGGTGGTGTCCCCCACCCCCAAATGAATCTGGCTCTTCGACCAAAGCAGGGGCCAGGTTAAGCAGGCGCTAAGGGTCATCACATCATCTTCGTTGGCCCAGGGGGTCGAAACGGAGGTAACAAGTCATCGCAGCCCGCAGCACCCGAACCATTTGAACCCTATACACAGTGGGTGGCATCGGATTACCGTGGAACATGCAGTTGCCCGGTTGAATGATTCTGTCCTTGGCGACATCGATCAACTCGCCGCCCACGAAGTGCACGAGAGTGCATGGAATGTTGGTGGCGCCCTGCGAAAACATGTAGGGCGTTAGGGATGCCCAGTCAAAGGCAAGGAGATCAAGTCATCGACCGAGGCTTAGTTACCGTGATGGCGTCGAGCTCGGCTAATGTTGAGGCACCTCCAACGGCGGACATGCAAGTGACGGAGGGGCCGCTTGCTGCCGAGGTGCCGGCCGGCATATTCTTCCCACACCCGGGTGCATTAAGCTCCAATGCCGGCGCCAGCGCTAGAGACACCAATGTCGCCTCCGCCGGAGACACCAATGGCGCCGACGTGTTCTGTGAGTTGCTGCACGTGAAGCTGGGAATGGGGGGCGGCCCCTGTTGACCGCCGGCAATCTATGCCTACAACCCCTCAATCAAGGAAGGCACAATGGCGGTGATCGTCGCTCCCAGTTGGTCTCGCACTTGCTCTCGGACTATCTACGAAATCCGCGGCACTTGTGCCTTGAGTTCTTGAACCTCGCGCTCCTGGTTTTCTGAGATGGTCTTTCTCTCCTTTCGCCGAGTGTTATAGTATTCTGACCATTTCGTGGACAAGCCTTTGCTGGCCACCCGACCAGCTGACGACGGCTTACTGAACTTATCCTTGTGTTTCATTACGTTCAACGCCCTATTTAAAGTGATGTCCCAAGGGGAGCTCTGAGACGACCACGTGCTACTGCTTTCAGTGTCCTGCGGAAGGAACGTGAACCATTTAGAAATTTGGCTTCAATAATTAGAATGCAACCATATGGAGCTAATTATGCGGGGGTGTATTCCTTACGAGAACAAGCTCAAGCGGCTTGGTCTTCGGATCCGTGGTAAGCTCCTTTGTTACCGGGTCCACCTTGTACTGGGCCCTGATATAGTTCCTGGTCTGCTTGTCACGGTATTTATCGAACAGGGGCGGTAGGCCTTGCTCGGCACGCTCTGTGTCCTCCTTGTAGCATATATGTTCCGCCACTTTGTAACCGTCGGGACCGAGTTTGTGGACCCCTAAGTTCAAGTCCCGCATATCTTTCCCCCACTGACTTGATTCCGCGGATGCATTGCTCTCGCACTTGATCTTGAACTCCCGGTAGTCAGCTTCGCTGATCGAAGGATTTTTCTCCTTGATCTTCTCATAACTATCACCTCTTATAATCCTTCTCTTCACTACGGCTCTCCAAGTAGCCAGGGCCACGCTCATCTTCATGAGGGTGGCACTGTTCACATTATTCCCTGAGAGGCGTGTGTTTGCGAAGTCACCGGGGAACTTGTATCGTTCGTGTAGCTTCATGAAGAGGAGGTTGCGCAAATTCCCTCGGTCAGGATGCCTTAGGTTCTCGGTGTTGATCGAGACGGTGCTCTGGAGAATGCACCTGAGTTGTCCCGAGTACCCACTGACTAATTCTTTGAACGCCGTTGGATGCCCACTGGAGGACACTTCAGTAAATTCCTCCTTGACGGTGCCAAGCATGTTCGGGTGCCTTTCCTTCTGTTGCCTCTTCGATTGGCTGCCATCTGTACATCCGCTGCCATCATCAGTGGTGGCATCCTCAGCGGCACCATCACTGGTGTCATCCCCGACGCCACTAGGGGTTGTCTAGTCGGGATCGGTGTCTTACGCGGCGTCCTCATAGCGGTGAGGTTCTTCCTCCATCTCCTAGGACAGCTCCTAGAATTGCTTGCCTGAACCGCCGGCCTCATCGTTGTCGGCCATGTTCGCTCTAAATAGGAAAAAAGGCTACTAGAGTTATTTCTTAAATGCAGTCTAGGAAAAAATAAATCCACAAGTCAATATATCAGGACCCATCACATCTTCATAGACTCGATGGGGCCTCAAATGCCCTTCCTCATCTACAACTAGTTGTCTGCCTCAATCGATGGATTTTCTCACATTTTTCTGATTCAAACTAGATTTCGATTGCTGTTAGGTTATTCGGCATGTAATCTAAAATAATTAGAGAGTATAGGTTGTTTCTACTGTAATGCATTATTGACTTGTTATTTGTGCGAACCAAAAGAAAGCCAACCATCTCAAAGTTTTGGACTGGACCCAATTCTCAAACTGAACCACCACATGGACTGAAGCGCATTCAGCTCTATACTGTATGTATTCAGTTTGATCAACTTGCAAACCAGCCAGCATTGGGAAGTTCCAGTCTACTAGTAGAGGGGAAAACATGAGCAGCAGCTTGTAGGTTTGCTTGCTCCGGTGGGACGGGATGGAGGATATAGCGATAGCAACTCAAAGCAGTAGCAGTAGCACCCCTATATCATACATAGATTTATTTTTTGCCCTGCTGCTCTTACTAGTTTTAGCTTATCAAAGTGGATGTATGTATCACATGTTTCTGAAACTAGATTTATATTTCTGGTAGGTTATTTTGTGTATGTGATCTAAAATAAATACAAAAATATCGGCTGATTCTACTGTAATGCATTATTAGTCTCAAAACTTCCAGTTATGTTTGCAATATTAACAGGAGTACACTACTAGAGTTAACAAATTGGGCATCTTCTAGGTCAAACTATAAATGTTGATTAATTTTTGTTTCAGTTGAGAATCGGGCACCTTCTAGGTCAAAAAAATTGGGCATGACCTTTGCTAATTTTCTTGACCTAGGAGTGCACCATTCTCAACCAAAACGGAAATTAATCAACATTTCAGGAGAAAGCGGTCATTTCAGAAGATCACAAGTTCAGAAGATTGCACAGAAGAATCTGCGCATAGTAAATTTCCTGGTACAGTAATAACAACTGGTAGAACAAAACAATTCACCAAATGCATATTTCACTCTGCATACTCTGCTGCAGGTTACCAAAAGACAAAACATTTTTAGGTATAGGTTCTTCCAGTTAACTTCAATCGGTTACACAACTGAAATTAACTCAGATCAAATACAAAGCAGTAGCTGAATTTACTACTACTACTGAGGCCACATGTTCAGAACAAAGTGTGAAGCATTCCTACCCTTGCTTAGCTACATTACTGCTACACCTGCTTGCTCTGGGTGCATTAGCTGCATGACCATTACTAAATTAAACTTGTCTAGTAATGCACTAGATCAGATGCATACTCTGGGTGCAGGATCTTCAAATTAACTTCAATTGGTTACACTTGACTCAGATCAAGTACTACAAACCAGTAGCTGCATTACTAGTACTTAGGCCATTTGTTCGATCAGAGCATTCCTAGCCTTGCTTAGCTGCATTGCTACTGATGAGAAGCCGTGTGGCTTAACAAACCCACACAATTCAGAGTCTCATACACTCATACTAATCATCCATAGCTTAGCTGCTCTACTACTGAATGAAACTGTTCACCATACTACTAACTGCTATTGCATCAAACAAGTTAAACCAATTACTACCCAAAGCTGAGGAACTAGCAAAAGGTATTTTACTGTATAGAGAGTACATTGAGTATGCCAATGACTATCACAGTTGAACAGAACTTGAGAACTGCTCAAAGTTCTATGCTTATGCTTATTTCTTGAGGTGCTGTCTGCAGGTGCACAATGCACGATGGATGGTTAGGTGCCACCGTACAGTGCAGTGCAGCACTGCACACATTTTTTCTTCACATGTACGAGTGGTTCATTATTTGTTTCTCTATCGTCAGTGCTACTGGATGTATTGTACACATGTTTAGGCTCCTGTCATTGTTCGTACAGTGTTGGTTGGTGTTTTCCTTGGACTGCATTGCAGCTGCGGCCATGAAATCTCGCAAGATGCGGGTGGATAATCCAACAATTAGGGACAAAAATAGCCGGGGAACAGCCGGGGAACTTGAGAACTAGCAGCATGTAGTGCTATGCTTACTTCTTAAGTGGGGAGAAGAACTACACAACTACACAAGCATGGCAAAAAATGATTCTTGATGAATTACCACTGATTTTCACTGCGGTGGCTGGTGCGACCCAGCGGAGCGAGTGTGGAGATCACGGGGAGCGCCGGGGAGACGGAGGGGGGTCGAGGGGTCGAGCACCGTTGCACCCTGCTTCTCTGGCTCGCCGTCCTGGTGTTGAAGCAGATTCTGCCCGTCGCCTTGCTTGTCGCCTCGCACGGTGGAGCTCGAGCGGAGAGGCGCCGCGGGTTTCTAGGGTTTCGAGGGCTGGGAAGGCGAGGGAGGGGGTGGGTGGGTGCGGCGAAGGCGAGGGAGGGGGTGGGTTGGGGCGGTGAAGGCCGGGAGCGAGGTCGCCGGTGGGTGGGGGCGGCGGCGGTGGTGGAAGGGGACCAGCGGCGGTGGCGAGAGGCGAGGGGCGAGATGGGAGATGAGAGAAGGATGAACGGATGGGAGATGGGATATTTTAGTGGGGGGAAGGTTAGCAATGGCGCACCTTCTAGGGGTGCGCCATAAACACCGTGATAGCAATGGCGCAACTTCCCCTGGTGCGCCATTACTAACTTTTTTTGGATTTTTAGTTGGATGTAATAATTTTTTAGAAAATGACCATAAATTTTAAAATGTTACGATGTAAGTAGTTATTACTAATTTTGAAATACTTGCGTTGCAAAACATTTATGAATTGGTAAAACATTTATGAATATGAAAAAATATCATCAAATTTGAAAAATATTCATGAGTTCAAAAAGTGCCCATGAAATTTAAAAATATTCATGAGTTCAAAGGATATTACCAAATTCAATACTTTTTGTGAGTTAGAAAAATGTTTGCATTTTCAACAAATATTTGCAAATTGAAGCAGGAAAAGGAACACTCAAAAATAAAATACCAGAATAAACATAAATAAAAATTGGTATATTAATGGCACACTTCCTAGGGGTGCGCCATAAATACCTTGATAGCAATGGCGCACTTTCTCCTGGTGCGCCATTACTAACTTTTTTTTATTTTACCAGAATAAACATAAATAAAAACAATTAAAATACCAGAAGAAAACACTAATCCCCACTGTTTTGAACAAAAGAGGTTACAGGATAGAGGACTAGAATAGAAGAAATGCCATTTCCATATGTCAAAATACAATCGAGAAATGAAGACTACAATTTAAACCATTGTGCAAAGATTTAGAATTAGATCGATGACATGGTTGAAATCTTAGCTATCTTTTCACACACAATTGAGCTTGCCACTAACACACACACACGTGCGGCCGACACGTCGTGATTCGATCTTAGCTATCTTTTCAAAATCTTCTTGCCCTTGTTTTTCACAAATGGAGTTCTTCTCTTGAACGGATGTCCTTTAGGTAGGGTGGTCCTGCTTCTTCTTGTGGTGTATGGTACTTCATCGTTGTCGTCATGTTCCATCTTCGGGTCGCCATACTTGTCGAAGTCTTGCTCATTGGCGACTCCATCCATTCCGATGATCTTCCTTTTGCCCCTCCTTACGACAACACGACTGGGTTTTGACGGGTCGGTAATGAAGAAGCATTGGTCCACTTGGGAAGCCAGTACCCATGGCTCATTTTTCGCGGTGACGTTTGCGCCTACGGTCTTGGATTTGGCTTCGGATATAACCATGGTGGTGAAATACCGGTCTTCTTTTAGGACGCTTGAGGGAGTCCTGGACTAGGGGGTGTCCGGATAGCCGAACTATCATCATCGGTCAGACTCCAAGACTATGAAGATACAAGATTGAAGACTTCGTCCCGTGTCCGGATGGGACTTTCCTTGGCGTGGAAGGCAAGCTTGGCGATACGGATATATAGATCTCCTACCCTTGTAACCGACTCTGTGTAACCCTAGCCCTCTCCGGTGTCTATATAAACCGGATGGCTTTAGTCCGTAGGACGAACAACAATCATACCATAGGCTAGCTTCTAGGGTTTAGCCTCCTTGATCTCGTGGTAGATCCACTCTTGTAACACACATCATCAATATTAATCAAGCAGGACGTAGGGTTTTACCTCCATCAAGAGGGCCCGAACCTGGGTAAAACATCGTGTCCCTTGTCTCCTGTTACCATCCGCATAGACGCACAGTTCGGGACCCCCTACCCGACATCCGCCGGTTTTGACACCGACATTGGTGCCTTCATTGAGAGTTCCTCTGTGCCATCACCGATAGGCTCGATGTCTTCTTCGATCGTCATCAACGATGCAGTCCAGGGTGAGACCTTCCTCCCCGACAGATCTTTGTATTCCGCGGCTTTGCACTGCGGGCCAATTCGCTTGGCCATCTGGAGCAGATCGAAAGCTACGCCCCTGGCCGTCAGGTCAGATTTGGAAGTTTGAACTTCACGGCTGACATCTGCGGGGACTTGATCCTCGATGGATTCGAGCCACAGCCGAGCGTGCCGCACTGTCACGGCGAGCATGATTTAGCTCTGCAGCCGGACAGTACCCTGGAGGCCGCACTCGAACCCGCTCCGATCTTCAACTCGGAGCCGGCTGCGCAGGTCGAGGGCGGATGGCTAGACACCGCCTCGGGGGCTGCAACCTCTACGGCGATAGAGCTGAACACTGACCTTGTCCCTCATGAAGGCCGTGACTCCGAGGTGCCGGACTCCTTGCCGGACTCCGAACCTCCCGCATGGGCGCCGATCATGGAGTTCACCGCAGCGGACACCTTTCAACACTCACCTTTTTGCGACATCTTGAGTTCGCTAAGGTATCTCTCGTTATCAGGAGAGCCCTGGCCGGATTGCGGCCAGGACGGTTGGGATGCGGACGACGAAGAAATTCAAAGCCCACCCACCACCCACTTGGTAGCCACTGTTGACGATCTAACCGACATGCTAGATTACGACTCCGAAGACATCGACGGTATGGACGACGACGCCGGAGACGACCAAGAACCAGCGCCTAACGGGCACTGGACAAGCAACCCATCCCTGGCAAAGACGATCTCACATCACCAGAGCATACGAACCTTCATAAAAGGCTCGTCGCCACTGCAAGAAGTTTGAAGAAGCAAAAGTGGAAGCTCAAAACAGCGGAGGACGCACTCAGAATGAGATGGAGCAAAGTACTCAACGTCGTAGATAAATATGGCGCTAGTCACCAGACAAAGAGCTACCCGAAGCGCAAGCTGTTGCCCGAATTTGACGAGGAGGCCTTAGAGCCCCGGCAGTCAAAAAAGAAAGAAGCCGCCTGGCCGGATAGACGACCAGATGAAAGGCCAAGAGCAACAAGGGGCGCCGCACACAAACCGGCACACGATCAGCATAAAGATCCTCGGAAAAAGGATGACCCAGCCAGGTCTATCTATGGGCCAAAAAAGAAGACTCCAGGAAGCAACATAACCCGCCGAGCATTTGAAGACAACGACACACCCAAATACAGGGGCGCCGCACACCCACTATGTTTCACCGACGAGGTACTGGATCATGGATTTCCGGCGAGATTCAAACCCATAAACATAGAGGCATATGACGGAACAACAGACCCCGGAGTCTGGATTGAGGATTATATCCTACACATACATATGGCCAGAGGAGACGATCTCCATGCCATAAAATACCTACCCCTCAAGAAAATACCATTGGAAGTTGGGAAGAGCTTGAGGATGCGTTTCGAGCAAATTTTCAGGGGACTTATGTCCGCCCTCCGGATGCAGACGATTTAAGTCACATAACTCAACAGCCCGGAGAGTCAGCACGCAAATTCTAGAACAGGTTCCTCACTAAAAAGAACCAAATAGTCGACTGTCCGGACGCTGAAGCCTTAGCAGCCTTTAAACACAACGTCCGAGACGAATGGCTCGCCAGACACCTCGGCCAGGAAAAACCAAGAACAGTGGCCACACTAACAAGCCTCCTGACCCACTTTTGTGCGGGGGAAGACAGCTGGCTGGCTAGATGCAGCACCAGCGACCTGAGTACATCCGAAGTCAGGGATGGAAATGAGAAATCACGACACAAAAAAGATCAGCGCCGGAATAAGGAAAATGGCCCAAACAGTACGGCGGTCAACACCGGATTCAAAAGCTCTCGGCCGAACAACAAAACACTGCCCCTCAAGGATAACAGTGACGAGCTATCCAACCTAAACAAGATTCTGGATAGGCCATGTCAAATACATGGTACCTCCGGGAAGCCTGCAAACCATACCCACAGAGATTGTTGGGTCTTCAAGCAATCTGGCCGACTTAACGCCGAACACAAGGGGCTCGACACACCAAGTGAAAGTGACGAACCCCAAAAGCAGCACTCCGGAAAATAGAAGACTTTCCCACTAGAAGTCAAAACAGTGAACTCACTTCATGTGATAACACGAAAACACAGCGGGGCACCTGCCATACCAGGACACCATCCGCAGAATGGGGATAGACCCTACCAAAATTCGCCATAACAGCACTTCCTTCAAAGGAGTGATGCCAGGCCTTCAAGCCAATCATACGGGCTCTGTACCACTAGAGGTTGTGTTCGGTTCATCCGACAACCTTCATCGCGAAAAGCTCACTCTCCATATCGCCCCATTTTACAGTGGCCATCGAGCACTACTGGGACGCAAAGCTTTCGCCCGCTTTAACGCAATACCACATTACACGTCTCTTATACTTACAATGCCCGGTCCACGCGGCATAATCTCATTAAAAAGTAACTCCGAGTGTTCCTCGACCACGGAGAGCGTGGGGCTGCCTTGACAGCCACTCCGACCTTGCAGGTCAAGGCCCCTAAAAATAGGTCATTCAGACCCCGGACACGGTTAGGCGAGTTCGGCGTAAATAAACAAGGGGCTTCCCAGCCGCATACCCCCTTTATAAGGGGCCGCGCGTATAAATGATGAGAGCCAATAACGCTCAACTTTCTTCATCTTCCAAATTATACTTTATTTTAATACAACCTTTGCACGATATTTCATAGAAACTAAGTCCTTCTCTTTTACAGATGAAGCACGTGCTACACCCGTCCAGGATACAGCACAACGGAGACACAGGCGCAGACGTGTAGCAAGGACCCGTTGCAAGGATTCTTTTCAGATTAAGACCCTGCGTAAACCTTTCTTACTGTCTCTTGTTGATACACATCCCCCGGTTTCCTACCATAGCCGAGGAGGAGGTTGGCATTTTGGCATCGGCCGTGTCAGAAGTTCCCACCTGTACCTGGACACTAGGGGCTTAGGGCATTGTTCTGCCCGGTATCATAAAGACCGAACACCTCACTGAGTCTTCGGCGTCTCGAGTTAGGCCTTATATGCATCAGCTCCGAATCATGTCTTTGGTCAAATGTTGGGTTTGCCCGGCTCCTGTGTTTTGCTGCCTTACATTCTGTATCATCGGCTAACGCGGCACCAGGAGAACTACTGCGATTGTGCCCCGGTTCAGCCGGGCGAGCACCTAAGTAGAGAAAGCCGAAAACTGACTATCATGATATAGCGAGAGACTGGTCAACCACTCGATCGACCATTGGAATGTTTAGAATTCCTTCGCTTTGACGAAGGACCGCTTCCCGGTTAGGCACATACGCACCCCGAGTTCGGAGAAGAGCGGTGCCGCCAGGGGCTATATAGTAGCCCCACATTCGAGCTCCTATGGGTAAGTGAAAGTGATAAAGCATTATAGTCTGGTTGCCTAGTTTGCTACGCTATCACCTCCTCAAAAGGACCAAGACGTTGGGTTAAGTGTGAAAAAGCGCTTTTCTTTTTGCAAACACCCCCGCGCCATGTGCGTGGGGGCTGAAGCCAAAGACTGCCATCTTTCAGATTATACATACATATACGGCCGCACAGGAGATAGTTCAATACTTGACCACACAAGTATAAAAAGCTATTGCATTATAAACATGATCTCAGAAATCATACATGTCATTCAAACATAACATTTTTCGAGCACTGTGACTCTATTAAATGAGCGCCCTGCAGGACTTCCTCAAAATAGTGCTCGGTGGGGAATCGGCTTTTGTCCGAACCCCGGGATGCAACAACGGTGGCATCCATCTCCGCCCAGTATGTCTTACCACGGGCGAGAGGCATCCGTGCACCCTCTATGCACGCCGACCGCTTCATCGCCCCAATACGCGGCACCGCCCCAAGGAATTGCTGCAACAAGCCAAAATAACTCTTCGGCCTGGGCCTTCCCGGCCATAGATGAGCGACCACATCCGTCATGGCAAGTCCGGACAATCTATTTAGCTCAGCCCACTCAAACAGCCGATCACTCAACGAAAGCGGACGCTCCGGACTATGGAATTGAGACCAGAAAAGCTCTTCCATTTCGTGATCCTTCTGGCTTCGGAAGTGCACGACTACGTCCGCCACACTCGCTGCCAAGTCCAAATAAGGATCCTCCGCATCGTACAATCGGCCCAGCTGAGCATACTTCAGATCCGTGAACTTCCTACGCAGCATAAAGGGCTTTCCAGCCACAATGTCTCCGACCTGACGCAGTTCCTCCTTCATAGCCCGCATCGCACTATGGGCACCCTTGGCTTCGGCGTTGGCCTTCTTCAGGTCCTCTCACTCCTGTCGGCGTTCTCTTTCAAGAACCACCTGGCGGTCGGTAGCAACTTTTAATTTTGCGGCCATTCCGGCCCTCTCCTCCCTGCTTCGGCAGTGAGCAGCCTTCTCGGCTTCTAGCTCTTCCCCTGCCTTCGAGGCAGCCGCCTCGCTTTTTCTGGCTTGCTCCTTGGCCCGAGCAAGTTCTGCTCGAAGGTCTTCCACAGCAGCAGCACCATCTGCATCAAGCATACAAATTGTAAGGAATGGGCATCAGCTCCCTTACTAGGCCACCGCGGAGCAACCACATACCTTGTGACTCATCAAGTCGTTTGTTGACCAGCGAGATGTCTGCATCCGCAACGTCGAGTTGCCTCTTCAGCTCGGCAAATCCATCAGTCCGGCTGGCCACGAACGTTCCGCCACCTGCATAGGAAAGGTGACAATCTATTCGTATGCCTCATAGGTCATCAGGTTGTGCTCGGTGCCCTGTGACAAGGCGAATATGAGTTTTTCTTCCGCGGAAGAATCCTCATGTAAAGGGTACGACAGAAGCTTCTCCTTGAACCAACGCGTGAAACATGAGTTGTGCTCTTTGATTATATCTCTGTTCGTCCTCTGTTGGCCTCAGTCATTGTACGTTTTCTCAATAAAGGTTTTGTGCTCTACCAGCCAAGGATCGACCACGTCTATGTGTTGTAGCGCGACTAGGTTTGCTCTTTCAAAATCAGCGAGTCGACCCTTGAAGTTGACATGCATTTCACGGCGACCCTCGTGGTGACCCCATCCAGTGAGCCTGTCGAGGTGCCTGTTGACAAGCAGACCAACGGGGTTCTCGATGCCTAGATAATTCGTGTAGTAGGAGATGCACTCTTCGGTCAGAAAGCCCTTGGCGATGCTTTCCTCTGGACGAGACATGTTGAGAAAGTATCCTTTGATGACACAATTCATCCTTTCAAACGACATCATGTTGTGCAGGAACGTCAGCCCGAGTTGGATGATATCCTCCATGATATGGACCAGCAGATGCACCATAACTTTGAAGAATGCGGGCGGGAAGTACATCTCAAGCTCACATAGTATCACCACGATCTCTTCCTGTAGCCTTCTGAGTTGCCTCACGCCAACCGATTTTCGAGAGATGACGTCAAAAAAGTTGCATAGGCCAAAAGCATTTCAGGGAAGTGCGCGCCCATGATCCCACGGATTGCAACTGGAAGTATCTGCGTCATCAGCACGTGACAGTCGTGAGACTTCATCCCGCTGAACTTTTGCTTCGCTGAGTTTAGGTATCTGCTTATCTTCCCCGCGTAACCGTAAGGAAGTTTTACTCCTACGAGGCAGGTGAAAAATTGCTCGATCTCCTCCTGACTTAGACTGATGCATGCGGGAGGGCGGTCATTTCTGATCTTCTTGGCCTTTTTGCCTTTGCGACGACTTTCCGTGTCCTTCACCTCATCATCATCATCATCATCATCATTAGCTTGAAGCTCCTCCCTGATGCCCATTGATTTCAAGTCTGCCCTTGCTTTCGGCCCATCTTCGGTCCTCTCTGGCATGTTGAGCAGGGTACCAAGCAGACTCTCACGCACGTTCTTCGTGATATGCATAACATCAAGGCTGTGAGGGACACGAAGGATCTTCCAATACGGCAAGTCCCAGAAAATAGACCTCGTTTTCCATACCTTCAGCAGCGGCTCTGGCGCCTTTCGCTTCTTTCCCGGCTCTAGCGCCTTTCGCTTCTTTCCCAGCAGTGGGCACTCTTTCCAATTTTTCAACAGCTCATCTATTTCCTCGCTGCTCCTTGTACGTGGGTGTCTTCGGGGTTCGGTTTCCCCATCGAATAGATCCTTGTGTTTTGTCCATGAGTCATCGTTACGAAACCACCTTCGATGTCCCATGAACAAGGTTTTCGAAGACTCGGGATCTCTATGTAGCTGGTGATACTTTGTGTCATCCATGCACCTGACGCATCCAGAAAATCCGTGGACCACCTGCCCCGCGGCATATCCATAACCGAGATAGTCGTGCACTATCATGAGCAGTGCGGCTCTCATAGGGAAATATTCTTTCTCTGTGGTGTCCCACGTATTGGCTGGCATTTTCCACAGTGTGTCTAGCTCCTCTTTCAGCAGCCCCAGATACAGATTGATGTCGTTCCCTGGCTGTTTCGGCCCTTCAATTAGCATACTCATGTCAATGTACTTCCTCTTCATGCACAACTAGGGGTGAAGGTTGTACATCCACACAAACATAGGCCAGGTGCTATGTGTGCTTCTCTGGCTGCCAAACGGATTGACTCCATCGGTGCTCACGCCCAGCATGATGTTCCTTTGATCGTCCCCAAATCCTGGGTGTTCGAAGTTCAACGCTTGCCACTGGCTCGCATCCTTAGGGTGACTCAGCATCTTGTCTTTTTTATTTATCTCGAGATCATTTCTGTCATCTTCTCGCTTCTGCCCCTCCCTATCCGCATGCCAACGCAGGAGCTTTGCTACCTTAGGGTCCGCGAAATACCGCTGCAGACGAGGAGTGATCAAAAAGTACCACACCACTTTTTGAGGAGCTTTCTTCCTCTTCTTGTATCGAGTGACGCCGCACACCGGACATCTTGTAGCTCTGCGTGCTCGTCCCGATAAAGGATGCACTTGTTCATGCACACATGGTATTTCACGTGCGGTAAATCTAGAGGACACACGATTTTCTTTGCCTCCTCGAAACTGGTCGGGCACTTGTTCCCCTTGGGAAGATGTTCGTGCCAGAATGACATGTTCTCGTTGAAGCATGCGTCGGTCATTTTGTGTTTTACCTTCATCTCCAGAGCCATGAGCATTACTTTCAGGCGGGTATCCTCGGGCCTGCATCCTTCATACAATGGAGTAACCGCGTCTATCTCCAGTTGATCCAGCTTGGCTTTCTCTCGGGCGGCAGCTCTTGCGTTATCCGTCTGCTTGAGAAGCAGCTTTTGAATATGAGGGTCCTGCACCCAGCCCATCGATGGTCCATCGTCGTCTGCTCCGGCATCCTCATCTTCATGATCATGTCCTTTGTCTTGATCTTCCTCATCATCATGTACGGCATCTTCAACATGATTACTGTGTACTGCATCTACTTCGTGATCATCTCTTGGAGATTCTTCGTCTTCTCGCCCGCCCTCGCCGTGGTTGTCTTGCCGCCCTTCCTTATTTCTCGCCCGGCCCCGATGGATGACTTCATAATCATCTTCATCACCTTGCCACCGGTAGCCATAAGGCTCTTCAGCTTGCATCTTCGACACAGACATCTTATCTCCGTCTCGTTCTTTTGAAGCATCTCGGCCTTTGCGAAGCTCAAAAACCTATTCACGATGCCTTCGGTCATCGTGCGGACCATGGTCGCCTGGGGGGTAGAGCAAAACGATATTTTAGAACAAAAAAACATTGGCATGACCTTGCCTAAAAATAGGACCAAAAAGAATGCATAGTGCCAAATTCTCGCTGAAACGGAAAGGAATCAACATTCTGGCAAAATATTGGCAACTATCGTATTTCAAATATCGGTACCTACAAACACAAACATATGCAACACCACAAACATATGCAACACCACAAACATACGTAGATCTTGGCCATAAAAAGTGTGCACGTTGTTGGAGGGAGAAAAAAGTAGATCTAGAACATAAAGAAAGCTTTCCCCTTACTTACCTATCAAAAAAAGGAAATTTAACCACTTAATTTGGGTGAATCTATGGTGCAAATGAGGTGAGGAGGAGGAGCCAGCTGAGACAAGCTTGGAGGAGGAGGTGGAGAGAATGAAGTGGGGAAAGTGAGTGTGGTAAGTGGATGTCCAAAATATCTAGCTGCTCCCAGGTTACCAATGGCGCACCACCTAAGAATGCGCCATTAGTAATCAGGGTTTCTAATGGCGGACCGGGTGTATGGTGCGCCATTACTAGTTTTGAAAAAAATTTATAAAAAAACATGTTAGTAGTGACGCACCAGTGGATAGTGCGCCATTACGTGCAGTGCGGAAGTGCGTTGAGCATGTAGTGCGGTGTTTTTTGGTACTGTTTTTGCTCTAGTTTTTTAACAATTTATTGGAATGACGCGTATAATATAACTTTGAAAAGCTATGGATTAGGCGCAACTTCGACATGTTGAACACTTTTCGAGATTCCACATGGTTTAAGAGCAGTTTTGAAAATGGTGCGGCCCATGAAGAGTGGCAGCGGGCGTTTTTTTGCGATTTCTTCTAAACCGCTTGCCGGAACGAAGAAAATGATACACCGTTCGAAAGATATCATCGAGGTGCATCTTTTTCATATCTATTATTTTCTCTAATTCATTACGGTTTAAGAGCAGCTTCAAATTTACTAAATCACGGAATTCTGTTTTTCAAATTTTTTCTTAAATTTTTGGTACTGTTCTCACTCCAGTTTTCTAACTGTTTGTTGAAATGAGGCGTATGATACGCCGTTGGAAAGCTGCGGATGAGGTGCAACTTTCATATGTTAAAATGTTTTTGAGATTCCTTACGGTTTTTAGTTAATTTTGAAAACCGTGCGGCGGACGACCAGTGGCAGCTGCCGTTTTTTCGTAATTTTTTTTTAAACCGCTCGTCGGAACGATCCAAATGATTCGACGTTGGAAAGATATCGACGAGATGCAACTTTTTCATGTAGAACACTCTCTCTACTTCCTTACGGTTTAAGAGCAGTTTTGATTTTACCGAAATGCGGACACTGTTTTTTCGTGAAACAAAAATCGACGCGTGTACTGCGTCAGACATAAGAACGCACTTCTTCAGACTGAAAACCGTACTGCATTAGACGGTCAAGCGAACTGCATGATTTCTTTTATTTACATGTAAATTTTTGTCAGATGTGTAAGTGGACCGGACTTCACGTCGTGTGTAAGTGAAAAGCAAAAGTATGGATAAGTGAACTGCATTACTTTTTTTGTCGTTTCGGTAACAATTTTTCTTTGCACTTACAAGATGAACGGTAACAATTTTTATTTGCGCTTACAAGATGAACAGCATCAGACGGCCGACCGCACTCCTTCAAATGGTCAAGTGAACAGCATTACTTTTGTTGTTGTTTCACTACCATTTTTCTTTTAACACATCTTTGCACTGCATTTCCTTCTTTCTTTTTCTCTGTTTGGACTTTTGGGTTTCCACATTGGCGAGTTGTACACGTGCAAAGAAGTGAACCACATGGTCAAGAGAAATGAGCCGCAACACAATTCGAAATGAACTTCCTTTGTAAACAATTTTCAAACAAGTCCATATAACTTCTATACATAAAATCATCAAACACGGAAAACACCATTTTTGCACTGCATGTCCACATGGTCCAAATTGCATGCTCATGACTGAACATCACCATGTTTCACTGCAAATCAAAATGTGTCCATGTAACCTTTATACAAAAAAGTCCACAAACACAAAAATCAGCGTTTGCACTGCATGTGCAGATACTCCAAACTGCATTTTCTGAACACATGTCTCCCCACAAACTTCATTCAGAACGCACCATAGACTACACACATGTATGGGCCGCACAGCACAGACATGCCAGTGGACTGCACGGAGGCGAGCTCACCTGAAGCAGCGCACACTACCTGCAAGCAAAAACTACACAATTTTGCAAGTGTACCACATCACTGGCGTCGCCCAGCTGCACCGCGATGGTCACTGGACTGCAGAGCGGCCTTGTTGAAATGCATCCATCCAAAAGACCATAGAGATGAGAGGTGGAAGAGAGGTCCAAGGTGGGGTATCCGTCCTGAAGGACCCATCTGGATCCAGACGGGGGCGACACCACATTGGGCTGGTGAATCTGGCCTTGGCGGCTATGCCCGGCGCAGCGGTGCAAGGAAGAAGTTGAGGGGAGAGGTCGAGCTCAGAGGCGTGGTCCCACATAGTGGATGGAACGGGCGCCCTTGGATCTACCTCTGGCAGTTGGATCTACGTTGGGCAGGGTCGACGCAGATCTGGAAGCCCTCCCTAGCCCTTGGGGGGCAACCGGAGTTGAGGAATTGGAGGTGCGGGAGGTTATGAAGGCCACGAGGTCACCGACGACAAGTACGGAGGGGGAAGAGCATGGTGGTGATTGACATTTCGGCCGCCACCCGCAAACGGCATCTCCCCTACGCGCTAGCCGTAGTCGACGGCGCCAACAGTCATCGCCTAACGCGGGTGCGGGAGGAGCCCGGGCCGATAGGAGGTCAGGATTGAGGTGGGGGCGGGGCTCCGGCGCTGGAGGTCAGGAGATGGGGCAGCGCTCTGGTTTTGGAGGTCAAGAGGTGGGAACTGCAATGGGAGATGCCCGTCCCATCAGCGGATTCGGATGGGGTGGAGCAGGGCAGTCGGCGGTACGCGGTGGTAGGTGGTGGCTAGGGGCGGGTCGCGGTGGGTGGTGGCCGGGAGCAGGTTGTGGTGGGTGGTGGCCGGGGGCAGGTCGCACTGGGTGGTTCCTGGGGCT
>NC_041391.1:313247514-313279520 GCF_002162155.2 Triticum dicoccoides
GTTCCTGGGGCTGATGGCGCGAGGAAGCTAAGGGGGTGGCGGGCGACGGTGGGTGGTGGCCGGGGCGGGTGGCGAGGGAGTGGATCTGGGGAGGCAGGGCCATGGCGCGGCCAGGGAGGAGCCAAGAGGGGAGTGGGTTCGGGTCATGGGGGGATAAGGTGGAGGGAGTGTGATGTAGTGCGGGAGAAAGAAGGTGGAGGGGTGGGGGTGGGTTTTTTGTGTTATCGATGCGGTTCGGTTGGTTGTGGGCTGAACGACGGAGTGTTAGCAGAATAAGGTGGGTGTTAGCAGAATCAGGTTTATTGTACCAGCCGTTATTAAATTGAATGTGCGCGAACCACTATTTTCATTTAAAGTTCAAGTAAAAATAAAACTCGATCAATAACATGCCACCACGTCTAGGACGCACAATACTGTATCATTCACGTGTGGTCCCCGACCCTCCATCAAGTTGAAAACTAGACTAGTCATAATGTCAATTTGGATGCCTCTTTGTAAACAAATGCGCTCCTAGTTTCAGAAAAAATGTGCTCCTACGTGTAACCGCGAGTGGATGTGAGGGAACTAGTGCGTGCGTGCACCGCTTCTCTTCGTGAGAGTACAATATACTACGCCCAAAGAACGTGCGCCACAAGAGTAATAGTATAAGTGTCTGACGTGTGAGTTAAAATAAAAGGTGTGCGACGTCTTTTATTTTTTAGAAGTTCTGAGGGTAGGGTATGAATAGCACATATGTGTGTGACGTCTACCTATAGACGGTGGGTGCGAGAGGACTCAGGAGAGTCGTGACTCGTGAGGATGCGTGTGTGCATGAGAGAGAGGGGGCACGTATCAATGAAATGCATGTGTCCGTAAATGATATCTCACAAACATTCGCCAAAAGCCGTTTCCTAACGAACGATGTAAGAACCGTTAGATCGGCATCCGACAGTGTCAGCTTTGCAATGTCATTTAACAGAAGAACCACTCCTCCGACATACAAATCCTCCACGTGAGTGTTAGCATCTGCCATATGCTCCTCCCTCCATTCCAAAATGTAGTGCATATAGCTTTATTGAAAATTTGAACCTCGCAAACTTTTACCGAGTTTTCGTATACGAAAATGCACATATAGAATACCCAGTATATATCATTTTATTCATCTTCGAGAGGTAATTATAAAGATGTTGAGGGGGGGAGTGTACAAAGAAAGACCATCGTATGACCTGCAGCTATTTCAACCATCCTTTGATGTGGAGGAATATCATAGGAACTCTATATGATATGATTTTTATAGGATTTTTTTCCTTTAGAGCCAATTGGTTCAAAGGAATAGATTCATATACTCCACATTTCAAAGGAAAATAAACATGATATCATTTTTATAGCTTATGAATGGATTCCTATACTCCCACAATTTCAAAGGGAAATAAACATTAGCGTATATTCAATAGAAAAGTTCCTATGATGTGAACCAAATGACATCTCTTTTCTAATCCCTCCTCATAGGAATTGAGATACATTTCATCTCTAGATTCATTAGAAAATTCCCTATGATGTGAACCAAATGACATATCTTTTCCAATCCCTACTCATAGGAATTGAGAGACATGTCATCTCTAGATTCATTAGAAAATTTCTTATGATGTGAACCAAATGACATATCTTTTCCAATCCCTACTCATAGGAATTGAGAGACATGTCATCTCTTTCCCTACAACTTCCATCTATACATCTTCTCTATTTCTAAATAGCTAGTACAACCCACCAGTAGCTTTTTTCATGGACATGCATGCAAGTCATAAATCATATTGTTTTTGTACTCTATGCACGCAAGCACCACATCATCAATTTGTGCATGTTATTCATAATTTATTTCTTGCATTAGATCTTGTATTGACAATGCATGTGTTGGTCACGTGCACACATATGTAGTTCACATTCACATTTTTGTTAGAAATGTCATTCTTTTAACTGCAATTCATTTTTTCTCTTTGTATTACATATTCATTCTAAGCATACATTGACTTCCCATTAGTTATAGCTGTTTTTGAAGGAACTTTTATGCATTATTTTGAGTAGCAAATTTCACGCGGCCGCGGGTATATCAAAATGCGGGGCCCATGCATCATTGCCTTTCGGTCGAACCTACGTCCACAATTGTTTGTACTACGTATATCTCCACTGGTCCCCGAACCCAAAATGCTGCCTCGTTCCCGTAAAACCAAGCGGCCCACCCGTGTTAAGGCGTCGACTCGAAGTCAATCCCTCTCCCATTTACTATGTTGTGGCCCCGCACGCCATAGTACTCCTACAAACCCTACCCGCCGCACGCACCATCGGTTTTCTTCCAGAGGATGAGGGAGAAGCGGATTTGTAGTGGAGGTTCCTACCCTAGGGTGCCCAAGGTAGCTGCCGCACACATCATTAGTTTTCTCTTTTCTTTATGCTCTTATGACCTAGAGTGAAATGATGGTTGCTTCGTCCGTCCAGCTTAATGCGTGAAAGGTGAGGCTTTGTGATTTGAACCCTAATCGCTCATTTACTACTACTACGACGCTATGACTGGGGTGCCTCCAAGTCCAACCGCTGCCCTGAACTGTAATTTGGTGCATCGTACGTGGAACAAGATGGTGATGAGCCACATGTCGGCCAAAGGGGTCCTGTTAAGTGTGTCGCCATTTCATGTGCGGACTGACCCTTCTTTAGTTGCTACGCCAACACGACATGAGCAGCCTTCGACTTGCTTTTGCTCCTTGGTGAATCCCATCTATATTGATCTAAAAAGATACAACTCCCTTCATCTCTGTTTATAGGGCATGCATGTAGTTCTAGGTCACCCATTTAACTAAGTAAATATGAGTTACTATGTCACAAAAAGTATATCATTGGATTCTTAAGCGGATGTAGTTTCTAAACATATATTGTTCATCACATAGTACTATATAGCTAGTTAAAATATCAACCTAGAACGACGTGGATGCCCTGTAAACCGAGACGGAGGAAGTAGTAAAAATGACGTGATTTTACCGACCGGTGTCCGGGGGAGCATGGCCCGTCATGCGATCCCACGTGTCATGATGTACCAAGGCGATGCACGTGCCTCTTGAGATAGAACAATGGCACAAGAAATACGTGGTTTTCTTGAAGGAAGGATATGATGGCGAAGCGGATTCAGCGAAGTGTTAAAAAATGTTTGCTTCGTCCGTCTGGGAAGGTGCGGCATTGTGATTTGGCGTCTCATTGCTCATTACTACTACTGGGGCGCTACGACTGGGGTGCGTCCCCCTGCTGTTCTGCACTCTTATTGGGTGCATGACATGTCAACCCGGTTGCTATATGTCCCACATGTCAGCAAGAGGAAGTACAGAATTCATGAAAGCGAGCGTCTCTACTCTTTTAGTACGACGCAGCAGTACAAGACACGACTTGGTTTTTGCTGCTTCGCGCGACCGATCGGTACAAACCTAGACTGAAAAAGGCGAGGGCAGGTCTTCTCCCGCATGGTAGGCAGGGAGTTTGGCATAGTCTATTTGAGGCAACGAGGCAGGAAGGGAAACAAGCAAATAAAGTTTGAGTGACTTAGTTTTGGGCAAATCTGATTTTACGGAGTATGTACCCAATATGGAGGTAGTACTACATACTAGTCCCTCCTTTTCGGTTTATAGGGCTCATCTAAAATAATCGTTTGGATTTCGAGGTGCATTGAATCACCCAATGCAAGCAGTATCAAGAGAAAACTCACCAATGCATGTAGAAGTTCATGAAAATTTAGTGGTCATGCATGCATTCATTGTAATTAATGCATTAGTAAACATAACTTTTTAAGAAAAACGAGGGTACTAATTACTTGTGCAAACTACGGAATTAATTCCACCATTCACCATCTACCTTGGTTGGAAAGATGTTGAAATTGAGCTATAAACCGGAAAGGAGGGAGTAGTAACATAGCCTAGGGTAGCTTGCTGCAACACGGACTCCAAGGAAATTGTTGTAGTGCTACTACTCCTCCTACTAAAAGACATATATTTCAAACAATATGATAATCTCTCTAACTAAGGTAGGGACGAGGAGTAACGGAGGGAGTAGTAAAATTTTCTCCTTGTCCTGTGAGCCACCGCGCGCGTGGGCAAGGGAGCGGGCGTGGGCGTCATAAGCAAGCTTCTCCTCGTCCTACGACTCTGTGAGCCACCGCACCCGTGGGCGGGGGAGACGACGTACTAAGCAAGCTTCTCCTCGTTCTGCGAGTTGATAGGACATATTAAAGGTAATACGTACAGGGCATCTCTAGTGTATAGAGCCTTGCCTCTAAGGTAGGCCCCACATGGTTTGCCTCTTATCAAATGAAAAAACCACAATGTATAGGGACTCTAACCAGCCTCTAAGGTGGGCCCTAGCAGAAGTTAAAAAAGTATTGATTAGCAACACATTTGTCCAGTCAGTACTATTTCTCTTGTACTCCTACTTTCTTATGCTTCCTAAGGCTGAGAATTAGGACCATATGGATTGTTGCATTGTTAGAGGCATCCTCTAAGGTTAGACGCGACGCTAGCCAATTTTTTGTTAGACGCAGTTCATGCAATGTATAGAGGCCTGCTTTTAAGAGCAGAGAGGGTTAGAGGAAAGAAAAAACATATACTGTGGATGCCCTAAGTGCCTACTTTCCGGTCTACATGACTCAATTTAAAATTCATAATGCATCCATAATAGATGCTGAGTGGTGGAATAAGTTTGTTACTTCCATGGTTCGCAGAAGTACTGAGCATGTGAGATGGTGAATGGAGGGAGTACGATACCATTACTACTACAGTTTTTCGGGAAGGGTTGTAGTAGTCCCTCCCATTCACATGTTCACATTTCAAGTTTCACTAAAAACGTTGCACACAAGGATAAAGAGAAACCTCAGCAATGCATGTATTCCGTCAATCCATATAGGGTATAAAGTGCATTTTGGAGGCTATCTTTGACCACATGTTCGAGCAATAATATGACATCCAACTTACACAAATCTTACCATCAAATCCGTATGTGGTCATTATACTATTAACATATGCATGTGTTGCAGTTAGCACATAGATAGGGTAGTAAACACTCACTATCTAGTAGGAGTAGTACTAGTTGTACTCTACACTACTACTACTACTATGAGGCCATCCTACCGTGTCCCGGCAGAAGATTGCGGACACTGATTATTCATTCATATTTAAATTTGTTTTCACATAGAAAAATATCCATGAAAAAAACACATGGCAAAATTTTACGGCGAACGATGAATTTGGATGTGCTGGGAGGGGTGCGGCTCGGAGGGGCAGTTTGGATCTTGCCCGGGGTAGCCAAAATATTGGCGACCCTTTTGTCCACCCGTGCCTTTGCCATCGATGAACGAGGAAGAGCTCGGGTGCTCATGCATCCTCCAGCGCGCGCGTTGGAAACAAGCTCACACGAGTCCCACCACGCCGCCCGAGCCGGTCACAGACCGACCGGCACCCCGCAAATTATGCCATCCAACCGTAGACGCAGACATTCTAATAGCAAATCAACCAACTGGACGAAATTCATGCAAACATGGCAATACTTCATATAAACAATGATGGAATTCATATAAAATACCAGATTTTCATACAAACATGACGGATTTCATTACATCCAAATAATCTAAGCGGTGCTAGTCCTAAACAGCACATGTATAATAATACCTAGCCCAAATGGTCACCGCGGTGACCTCTCGTGTTCTGCTTCTCCTCAATGATGGTGGCAGACGTGGAGGCGCTGGCCACCGACTCATCGCTCTCCGCACACCCGGCTTCTGTCTCTGCTTGCATGGCGCGGCCGTAGGGATGGAGTCTTGACCACAGAAATGTCAGACGCGGTCGAAGACACGGGAGAAGTAGTACGAGGCAGCAGCATGGCCGACAGCGACGACGCCCGCGCTCCCTGCTGTGTCGGCGTGGAGCAGCTCACCGCTCCTCGTCGAGTTGGCCTAGAGTAGCAAGTTGCTCAACCGTGCGCCGGCTTGGGGCGGCAACTGGCTCCGTCAGGCGAGGGAAGGGAGGTGGGTCAGCAAGCTGCATAGCTCGTATCCAGCGGGCTCAGTGGGCCACCCAGCCGGCTTGGATGCCGGATAACTACTCTTCATAAGACATTGTAAGAGTGCACAAAATGGTGAAGGAGGAGATATGGGAGCAGCGGAGGTGTGCGATTCTTGGCCGGCGTGTGGCCTCGTTTAAATAAGAGATTAAATAGGCGGCAGATGGGACGAGCTCAGCTGGCGTTACATTTAATGACGGCCCGGTCATGAATGGACGTGTGTCCAGAGTGGGTTTCTCGGCTTCCACATGGGTTTCATGGAGACATTTGAATGAGGCAAGGAGGCGTGTTCATCCGGGTATGCAGCGAGTGGCGCCCTCGACTCTGACGTACGACACCGCGCCGTTCTTCCATTGACGTGTGGGATCGTTGTGTTCCTGGCCTGCATGTGAATGACCCAACACAGACAGCGCATGGTAGAAGAGCTTTTGGTGGGCCAAGGTGGTCAGAAGCGGGCATTTCATAAACCGATGATTCTTCATTGAGTGTGACGTCATCTATTTCGTGTAGATAAGCCTACTATATAATTTAAGAGAATTTTAAAATTTCCATATATACGTTGATAGCCCATTCAATATGCTGTGATTGATAAAGACCGCTGCAAACGTCAATGTTATGCTTATCACAGATATGATTAATACTCATAACAATCAAGGTCCTTAACAAAGGGTGCATGCACGTATAGGTTGAGCGTGTGTCTTGCGTCGTGTGCTGTGTGCATGCAGGCTGTGAGGGTTGCGTGCGTGCATGTGTATGTTTCAGTGTTGCATGCATGTGTGCGTGCGTGCGTTTGTTCGTGAGTGCATGTGTACGTGTCAGTGTTGCATGCCTGCATGCGCGTGTGTGTTCGTGCGAGTGTTTCGTGCGTGCATGTGTATGTATGTGTGAGTATCGTGCATGCATGCGGGCATTGCGGGCGTGTTTGTGCGCATGTGTTATGAGTTTTTATTCACCACAGTGGCTCATGCCTTCATGCAATTAAAACGGCCAGCTCAGCATATCATCACAAGGCGATCCTTTTCCACTGTGGCTAGGGGGCGCGGGCTGCCAACCAGAGGTATCCCGACTTCAAATCCCCACCAATCACTAATTTATTACCATTTGTGTCTTTCATGTACGCGTTGAAGGGTGGGCCCTATGGTAATGTGCCCTGCTGAATGTGGACCGTTCGATTGGTCAATTTATCGTGTCATCAACAAATTACAGAGCTATATGGTGAGCCAGTGACCGTATGATCACCACAAAATGTATTTTGTTAACACTGTACATACTCAAACTACCATTTCTTTCTTTCATATATGCACTGACAGGTGGGCCCCACGGTTACGCGCGCTGTTGGTGCAACACTAGTTGCGCCACGTGGAATGTTTGACTGGTCAATTGATGGTTTCATCAACAAAATACGGAGTTGTACGGGTGAGCTAGTGACCGTATAATCACAACATGTATTTTTTTAACACGGTACAGACGCAAGTGCTCATATATACGCAAAAACAATCACACGATAAGCGCACACACGCAGACCCTACCCCTATTAGCACCTTCGAGAGAGTGAGCCAGCATATGATCTTGAGATTTTACGAAGTCACCATAAGTGCCTCGTAGTCGAGGGGAACGTCTCATCCCAATGAACGCACATCGCCGGAAAACACTGAAATTAATCCAGGATAAATGCGAGCAACAGGACTTTAACTCTGGTCTGCTGGGGAAACCACTGTCCTCCAAAGCATCCAACTACAGGTTGGTTAGTGATGTCTACTACACAACCTTCTTCTTGTAGACGTTGTTGGGCCTGCAAGTGCACAGGTTTGTAGGACAGTAGCAAATTTCCCTCAAGTGGATGACCTAAGGTTTATCAATCCGTGGGAGGCATAGGATGAAGATGGTCTCTCTCAAACAACCCTGCAACCAAATAACAGAAAGTCTCCTGTGTCCCCAACACACCCAATACAATGGTAAATTGTATAGGTGCACTAGTTCGGCGAAGAGATGGTGATACAAGTGCAATATGGATAGTAGATATAAGTTTTTGCAATCTGAGAATATAAAAACAGCAAGGTAACTAATGATAAAAGTGAGTGTAAATGGTATTGCAATGCTAGGAAACAAGGCCTAGGGTTCATACTTTCACTACTGCAAGTTCTCTCAACAATAATAACATAGATAGATCATATAACAATCCCTCAACATGCAACAAAGAGTCACTCCAAAGCCACTAATAGCGGAGAACAAACGAAGAGATTATGGTAGGGTACGAAACCATCTCAAAGTTATTCTTTCGGATCAATTTATTCAAGAGTTCGTACTAGAATAACACCTTAAGACACAAATCAACCAAAACCCTAATGTCACCTAGATACTCCATTGTCACCTCAAGTATCCGTGGGCATGGTTATACAATATGCATCACACAATCTCAGATTCATCAATCCAACCAACACAAAAGTACTTCAAAGAGTGCCCCAAAGTTTCTACTGAAGAGTCAAGACAAAAACATGTGCCAACCCTTATGCATAGGTTCATAGGCGGAACCCACAAGTTGATCACCAAAACATACATCAAGTGGATCACGTGATATCCCATTGTCACCACAGATAAACACGGCAAGACATACATCAAGTGTTCTCAAATCCTTAAAGACTCAATCCGACCAGATAACTTCAAAGGGAAAACTCAATCCATTACAAGAGAGTAGAGGGGGAGAAACATCATAAGATCCAACTATAATAGCAAAGCTCGTGATACATCAAGATCGTGCTATAGAGAGAACACGAGAGAGAGAGAGATCAAACACATAGCTACTAGTACATACCCTCAGCCCCGAGGGTGAACTACTCCCTCCTCGTCATGAAGAGCGCTGGGATGATGAAGATGGCCACCGGTGAGGGATCCCCCCTCCGGCAGGGTGCCGGAACGGGCTCCCGGTAGGTTTTTGGTGGCTACAGAGGATTGCGGCGGTGGAACTCCCGATCTATTGTCATCTTTGATGTTTTTTAGGGAACATGGACTTATATAGGTGAAAAAAGTCGGTCAGGGGAGCCTCGAGGGGCCCAGGAGATAGGGGGCGCGGTCTCCTATCTCCTGGCTTCCTCGAACCTTCCCTGGCTTGAACTCCAAGTCTCCCGGATCATATCCTTTCCAAAAATCATGCTCCCGAAGGTTTCATTCCGTTTGGACTCCGTTTGATATTCCTTTTCTTCGAAATACTGAAACAGGCAATAAAACAACAATATGGGCTGGGCCTCCGGTTAGTAGGTTTGTCCCAAAAGTAATATACAAGTGTATAATAAAGCCCATAATCATTCAAAACAGATAATAAAATAGCACGAATGCTTCATAAATTATAGATACGTTGGAGACGTATCAGTTAGCACCACAAAATGTATATGGTGAACGTGATGAGCTTATTCTGAACTCCAGTGACCATATCGTGCTTTCTCTTCAAATACAATGACCGTAAGGGTCATCAACAAAATACAGAGCACACATCAAATACAATGTCCGTCAGTGTCATCAGCAAAATACGGAGACGTGTCGTGAGCTAGATACCGTATGATCACCATGAGAATGTATACGGTGACCGTAATGAGCATATTCTGAAGTCCAGTGACCGTCGCTTGAAATACAGTGACCGTCATGCGTGAATGTGTCAGTGACATGCATACTTTTAGAGGGCCGAGAGATAGTTTGTGTGCATACGTGAAAGTGGCGTAGAAAGAGGGGGTGTCCGGTGGAGACAAGGAGAGAAATGCCCTTCGTTCCCATGACTATTATTTTAGGAGAAAATATAAACATTCACAATGTGGAACAAATAGTATTGGATGCACCATGCAATTAACTTTCATGTATAATACTATTCTATTGTATATACTTATTTTCTTAGTGGCTGCTTGGGTGTGGGGTGTGGTGGGCACATCATTTCTAGTTGTGGTGGGTCAACATGAGGACTCATGGGTCAGTTCCATCCTGCGCCACATAGGTTGGACCGAGACTCATTATGCGAAACCCATGTGGAGGACTCGGCATACAAAACAAAGCTACAAGAGGCATGGAGGACTCTATCCCCATTGATGGTAAGCAGAATATATATGATTTGTAATAGTAGGCCCCGAGTATGTTATGTAAGTCTGGGGGCTAGTTCACTTATAGAATACACACACACACACAATGCCTGGTATTCACGTGTACTTTGTACACACCCCTATCACGAATATACAGTACCAGGAGTAGGCTTTTTCCTCAACTACAAGGGCCAGGACTTGGGTAAAACTTTGCCTCATATTACCATCCAGCCTAACAATTAGGGATGTCCTCCCGAATGATCTGATGGAATCATATCTACCAACTACTAAGAGAGAGGTGTGTGTGTGGGGGGGGGGCAATGTTTGTGAGAGAGGCCTAAAGATAATGTGCTTGCAGGACACACGTAGGCACATATATGTCCCTATAGAGGGCTAGTAGAGACCGCATGTGTGTATATATGCATGTGAGAGAAATAGTGTTTTCCAACTGAGATTAGTGAAAAGAGTGGTACATAGTAATAAGAAAGAGAGAGGGAGATATATAGAGAGAGTGTGCGTGCGACACCCCGACACCCCGGGAGAGATTGTGAGCATGTGTGAGAGAGAAATGCCGATATATATAAAGTGTGTGCACTTATGCGTTAGATAGAGAGATATATAGCGCGTGTGTGAGAACGGGCCGAGGCATAGTGCATCTACGTGTAAAAGGCGGTTCTACGCATTAAATAAAAATATAAATGGCATTATTATTCTTGGATGAGATCATGAATTTTGTAATTTGCTTATGAACGAACATCGGTCTATTGGACTCCCATACTCTATTGAATTATAGCATGTGCATGTGTTTATTTCATATTATTGATCCATAGACTGGAAGTGGTTTGAAATCCAGACATGCATTGCTTTTGAAATTCATATATAAACATTAATAAGTGCATGCCGTGTTGTTAGTGTGAAGCACTTTATACATTTGTCACTTACATGGATACATTCCAAATTGGTAGCTACGAAATAGAACACATGTTGAATTCAACATAAAGGGGGTTTAGAAGATTCGAATTCATACGGAAGTGCATTCATCTATTTGAAACCTAGATAATGGCATTTGTAAATCAGATCTAAAAGGGGGCATCAATCTTTGTTGTGCGTTTGAACATGCTATATATTCATACGCATGTCTAACTATTTTTTTGCAACCAACGAGATTATCTCCGGAATCATGCATGAACTGAGGTAAGATGCATATTTTTTAATATATACTAGTGTACAATGTATATTCAAATGCACCCCCTACATTCCAAAATAATCATAGTTTTAGGATTTTCAAGAGTCAACATTTGTGAAGTTTGACAAATCCTGAAAGTTAAATTCAAGAGAACCGAAAACGTTAATGCTTCGGCTCCCAAATATTGAACGAAGCGCCAAATAAGCCTCTGGTCACCTGAAGTCACGGGAGACTAATGTTTGGTGGTAGGAAATTATTGTCCTGACTCAGGCCTGTGTAGCCTATCGACCAGATGTCCAAAGGCCTAAACCGGGGTAGGTTTGTAACTTCACCAAGTCGCAAGTCTCAACCGCCTCCGAGAAGCATTAATATGCCATGGGAGCGTAAACACCCATGCGCTCGGCCGAAATCTATCCGCCCACCATTTGGGACACCTAAGATTACTGTCCTACCCCAGACCTGCAATTTTTCTGAAATTTTAGATGCGGGCAAAGTTTGTAACTTTCCCAAATTTCAAACAAGCATGCCCCAAACCGAAACATTGTCCCCCCTTAGTTTCTCCCTCCCTCCGTTTCCCCATTTCATACTTCGTGGGCGCCAAAACGCCCTCTCCACTAGCCACAAAACCCGAGCCTCCTCAGTCCTCCAACCCATCACGATCAATCCACCACCGCCCTCCGCCATCACACCGGAGCTGGTACTTCGACGTCGTCGTCCAACGCAACCGCAACCGCAACGCCCTCGAGGACTTAGTAGCTCAAGCCGAGGCAGAGCTGCCTGCACGACGCCGACACCGACGTGCACCGTACCAGAACCACTTCGACCACGCCATCCAGCGCCTCACCGCTGCCGCTCCACTGTCGCAACCATCCACCACACCAGAGCTATTCCGATAACGTCGTCGTTCGCCACCTCAGATCTGGTTCCCCGCCGCCGACAGACAGCCACCACACCACACTCAACAACTTGGCCATGGGTTCATCCAAAGCTCCACCGTTCTCCACAACTTCTCGTTTCCAGCGAACCACAAGAAGATCGTTGGAAAAATAGAAGGAGGACACAACACTGTCAGCAGAAAGAGGTACTCCTCTTCCCTTATTCGTGCAAATCATACGTCTCTGCTCACACCGTATTCATCCCACGAAATAAACTAGTTGAGTGCTTCTTACTGCATCTTCTGCGTGATACTAAATGCACAAGGTTTCCTCCCATTTACTATTTCACCTTGGCTAGAGGTTAGTAGCCCGCCTGGATTTCAATTCAGGTCAGTTGATTCGCAATTAAAAGAAGCAGCACCCGCTTAGGTGCGCGGAGCACCTAGTCCGCTTGTTCGCCGGGGAAGCGGTGCATCAGTGTCTATCATAGGGGCGTGGGGCACAGGAGCTGCTTGCGCCCGATCTGGAGGTCGGAGGGGCTTTAAGGGATGGCCGAGGGGCGGTGCCAACCACGGCGGTGCGGTGAGGTCGAGGGGAGGGCAGAGGCAGGGGACTGGGCCGATGGTCGCTGGCGTTTCGAGGAAGATTGTCAACACTGACTGGCTAGAGGTAGATGAAGGCGATATGCCAGTTCTTTGTACATCGAACGGTGTAGAAAAAATGGAACAACCTATTTGTTTTCAGTCGACTGTTATTTTCATAGGACCACACCTTGTGGTGTGCTGTAGGAGCATCTCCATTTCCCAGCCATCCCTGTGCTCATATTTAGAAATCCAAGAATCTAGTAATTTCATGTGCCATGCATGTTGTAGAGCTATCGTATGTCTCCCGTCATTTATTTCTCACATACCAGCTATCTGCTACTTTTACACTATACTACTTATGCACACACTTCACCCATACTCACACTATTGTTTTTTATGCATGGATATTTTAGACTCTGACGCAATGTTGATGAGTACACAAAAGAAAAGACTGAAGTCGCTCCAGTGTAATTCAAAGATAAGCACTAAGCATTTCAGTGCTCTAAAGGGTATAGTGTCAGCAGATGGAAAATGTAAACGTAGCTCTACAGTTGATGATCTCCATTTCCACACACAACCATCCCAGGTGCTTGTTTAACTTCACGCTGTGAAATGTTGTTGCATGTTGCATATGGTCTCCAGCTTGTATTGCTTCCAATTTGGTTAAATTGCATCTGCTTACTTTACACATTATACCTTTGATAATGACATGCCTTCCTGTTTTTGATACATACTACATATGTCTATTAACCATGTTCGTATATCAAACTAATGCTCTTTTATATCCCTCATCAATCACATATGATGAGACAGTCAACCCAGTGGGTTACTGTGAGACGCGCTACTCATTTAAAGAGTGTAGGGTCATCCTCCCCACATGATTCTCAAGAAACAGCAAGGCTAAATCAAAATAGTCAACGTAGCTCTCTAGTTGATGACCGTAATTCCCCTACACCACCATCGAAGGTGCTTGCTCTTACCTGGCAATGTGATATGTGGTTGCATGTTGCATATGGTGTCTACCTTGTAATTCTTCTAATTAGGGTGAATTGCATCTGTTGCTAACACATTATACCTGTGAATATGACATGCCTTCCTATTTTTGGTACATACTGCGTCTTTCTATTAACCATGTTCGTACATCATACTACTTTTCTTGTGTATCCCTCATCAATCACTTCTGATGAGAAACCTTCAAGTTGACAATGTAATATCGGTTGCATCTTGCATATCATTTCAAACTTGTATTTCCTCTAATTTGTTGAAGTGCCACTTATAATGAGACAGATCTAACTTGGTAGAGTAATTTTGGTTGGATCTTTCATATGGTGTCTAGATTGCATTGCTTCTAATTTGTTGAAATGCCTTCTGCTTAGCGTTTTTCATACATAGTCCATCCTCCTACAATGTGGTGGCCTTACATAAAAGTTTTGTTCGTCAGTATCATGCATCAACGAATTTGGAAGTGCGAATTTCATTCCTTTTTCTTGTGTGTTTACTTGACAAGGCAAAATCTAATAGGACGAAGGCCCGAAATGATGATGGTCCTCTGGAGCAACTGAAACAGATGATCTCTGCAAAATCTCCTGCTACTCCTACACTCAATTGCAAGTTCAAAAACTTATCTCCCCTACTCCACAACCCCAGGTGCTTGCTCTAACATGGCAGTGTGATATCTGGTTGCATGTTGCATATGGTGCATAGCTTGTATTGCTCCTAATTAGTTAAATTGCATCTACTTAGATTACACATTATACATGTGAATTTGACACGCCTTCATGTTTTTGGTACATAAGACATCTGCCTATCACACCATGTTCTTATATCAAACTATTGTTCTTGTGTATCCTGCATCTATCACTTATGATGAGACAGTCATGCCCGTGGGTTAGTATGAGATGTGTTACTCTTATAAAGAGTGCAGTTTCATCCTCCCCACATGATTCTCAAGAAAAAACAAGCCTAAATGAAGATATTGAATGTAGCTCTGTACTTGAAGACCACATTTACCCTACACCAATGTAACGCCCGGATAATTATGCTACAGTAAAACTCTACTAATGATGCTACGCCACCTCCATTACTGTTGCTAATCTTTCGTTAGTTCAAAACCGATTCAAAAGTCAATCAAAATATGGCAAACAACAAAAGTTTTCAAACCTTGAAACAAAAATGTTCGGTGGGTGCCAAATATTGCACTGGTAATTATTCTGGAGTAAACACAATTTTAGAAAAGGTCTAAATACTTAAACTGAATTAAAACAGAAAAGAAAAATAAAGAAAAGAAATAAAACATAGCAAAAGAAAAAAAGGAAAGAGAAAAGAAACCCCCCCAAACCCCCCTGGGCCCAGCTAGCCAACCGGCCAGCCCAACAGGCCCATCCGGGCCAACCCACTCCCCCGTCCCCCTTCCCTGTTCCCCCGACCAGGGTCGGAACAGGGGCATGTCCCCGCCCAACCACCTCGCCGGCAGGGACGCTGGGAGGGGATAAGGCCGCCACGCCCCCTGTCGTGGATTTGTCACGGCAGATGTCCTTGTGAAAGGACTTAGTCGTGGAGCCATCGCTACGGGTTAACTTGAAGGGGTTAAAGCAGACACAAAGACACAAGGGTTTATACTAGTTCGGCCCCTTAGATGAAGGTAAAAGCCTACATCTAGTTTTGATGGAATTGATGTGGTTTCGATGGCTAGGGAGCAAACAAGCTTCGCCTAGGCTCGAGTTGTTGTTGTCTGTCTTTGAACCGCCGCCGGGTCGTCCCCTTATATACACGGGTGACGCCCGTCGGTCCACAGAGTCCCACACCGGTTCATACTCGTATCCCGGTTGGTCTCTCTCTATTCCTAACTTACAATGCAAGTTTACATATCAAGCCGGTTTACGGCTATAGGTTCTAAACCGACTACAGGCCTTGGGCCTTCATCTGCTTAATCACCTTTATACTACTAATGAAGTTAACCCGGCCTAGGTAGGCCGGTTCACACCTAGTAGTAATATCCCCAACATTAGGCCCCAGATTGATTTGAACTGGTTCATGTCAATCCTTCACAAAAATCTTTGTCTTCAACATCTTCTGGTAATTGGTAAACCGCCATGTCATCATCATCTCTGGTTGCTGTAGACCGGCATGACATCATCACGAAGTTTAACATTTATGACGCCTTCTTTCATTGATAGATCTGCGATACCCAAGGCAGCAGCTCCACTTCCGAATTTTGTGGCTCCTGGATTTGCGCGCCTGACACACGTCCTTTGCCTTATAAATAGGACCGAAGGGTCATTTCCTTTTCTCCCCTTCGTCTCTTTCTCTTCGTCTTCCTCGCATCGCCAGCCTCGGAGCTCTGCCACCGCCATTGACCTCTGCACCGTCTTGGGCCGCTGCATCAACCTGAACGCTCCAGAGCACTGCGGTAGCTTTTCGCGTCTTCCTCGATTCTGGTAAGCCTTCTGCTCTTCTTAACATAGATCTGTTCTAGGGTTTCGTGTTCTTGCCGTGTTCCTCACTTGTTCATGCTCGTACCCAGACTCCTGGATAGATCTGTGAAACCTTGCTCTGATTAGCAGTAGCCTTTTAGCATCCACCTGTAGTTTCACGCTCAAGTCCATAGATCTCATCTACATACCTGCCCATTGATTCACTTCCGTTCTGCTTTAATCTTTTGAATATTTTCTGTTTTTCTGAACTTGCTTCAGATCCATTACTACAATAGGACCTTGTGAAACCTATTTCTGCATACTTAGCCATCCGCAACCTCAATTGCTTTCAATGTTTAGATCAGGCGATTTAACTTAATATAGGAAAAATTATTAAACCGGTATATACCATTAGTCCCCTTGTTGAACCGCCAGACTTCTTCAGTCTTATTATGCTACCTCATAGAAATCCGGTTTAAATGTACTGCCTCCGGTTTAACATTGTTCATACCAGCGCATTCTTGAACCGGAATCACTTATTTCTTGTAGATCTCATCATGGCCAAACAAGTATATGAGTGCAATTGGGTTCCTTCTCGCGTCACAGAAACTCAGCTGGATGATTTAGTTTCGATTGGCGCTTTAGACAGTAAAGATACTATCCACTGGAGGGTTCCTGGTGATGAATGCCCTCCCACACCTCAAGAGGGAGAGGTTGTGATTTTTGCGGACCATTTAGCCCGGGGCTTCAAGCCGCCCGGTTCTAAATTTTACCGGGATGTGTTAGCCAATTTTCAACTTCGCCCGCAAGACACTAGCCCCAACTCTGTTACCAACTTATGTCACTTCCAAGTACTTTGTGAAGTATACCTTCAAGAGGAACCCATAGTTGAATTGTTTAGAGATTGTTTCCACTTAAACCGCCGCACAGAATTCACTGATGGTCCCAATACCGAATTGGGCGGTATGGCAATTCAGAAAAGGAAAGAAATCACTTATCCCCATGCCAGACTACACGATCACCCCAAGGAGTGGAATGCAACATGGTTTTACTGCAAAGATACTCCCCCTGATGATGAAAATCCTTTGCCTGGCTTTCGTCCGGAGCGGCTCAGCAATACACACCCCTTCCCACAAAGGTTAAGTGCCAAGGAGAGGAGTAAATACGCTCCACAATTATCCAAGCTCCGAGCCTTCATGGCCAACGGTTTAACAGGAGTAGATCTCGCACGCTGTTGGATATCATGGAGCATACTGCCTCTCAGCCGGCGCTCTGGTTTAATGTGCAAGTATACTGGTAGCGTTGATGACCCACTCCGACACACCAACATCCAGCTCTCCGATGATGAAGTCACAGATGTTGTGAAGAAAATGCTGAACGAACCGGAGCACCTCTGCGCTCAAACCGGCCTGCTCCCTTTCTGTGCTACCAACAAACCGCCAGCTGTAAGATTTTGATTGTACTTTTTATTGAACCTGTTATTGCTATCTCTGTCTGACATCAATTGCTGCTTACCCAGGGTGATAATCCGTTTTGGAGCAAGAAGCTTCCACAAGACAAATCGGAGAAAGCAGAACGGTCAACCCGGCTAAAGACGAAGGTCATCAAGAAACCTGCTAAAAAGAGGAAAACCACTGCTTCATCTGATCCGGCTGTTGATGATGATGTGGGTAATTCGGACCTTGAGGTAGAACTCGATTCACTAGGCTTACTTTTTACACGCCTTATTGATGATGATACTTGTCAGGACGACGCTGAAGCCAGTAATGCTGATGTCACTGAGGTAACTATTCTCTCTTCCGATTCAGATCCTTTGCCTTTGCCAAAATTTCGCCAGGCAAACCGGAACGATAAATTTTCTCATCCTCTTGCTTATTTGGATCCCAAATTTCTTATGAAGACTCAGCAACATGAAGCTCGCCGCACAACCCGGCACACCGGCCAGGTAGTTACCTCCGCCGGTTTACCAAACAGTCCGGTTCAAAAACGCCGCTCCGAGTTCTCCGACCTTTTTATTAATTTATGTCCTAAAGAGGGTTTCATCCATCAACCTCTTAATCCGTCCGATTCCGATTATCAAGTTACTTCCCATTCTTCCTCTGGTGAATTGTCGGCCACTCAGCTGCCACCACTGAAAACGGTTTTTGGGTAAGCTAGACTGAACATATGCTTCTGGTATACCACGTTATAAATTATGTTGTTCCTTGACTCTTTGTTTCTCTTTCAGGGCTAAACCTAAACCAAGCAAGAAAGCCCGCCTGAATAAAGCGGCCGAGGAAGATGTCGCCCCTGAACAGGATAAAACACCAGATCTTGAAACGTTCGTTTATGAGGATATTCCCAATGATCCTCCCTTGCAAGATGATGCTATTCCTGAGAAAAGGCCTATCAATACCTCAGTCCCTATTGACCAGCCTGCCGGCTCCGTCCGGATTGATCGGTCCTGCAGTCCTTCAAAGCCTACCGATAAACCGACCGCGCCAACGCAAACCGGCAAGTCCAAGGATGATGACATTGTAATTACCGGCGTAGGTCACTTTGAACCAGGGAATCCTGTCGCTTTAGCCAAGCATACTGTGAAAGAAGATTTTTCTACCATGAACAAAGGCAAATGGGATGTTGATCTGGAAACATATGCTGCTCTGAGTGCCCAAGATCTTTGTTCAGGTTACTTGAACCGGCTATATACTAGTCGTGACTGTGAAGCTGGCATGGTAAAGATGATGAGAGATAAATTTGAGGTAACTTCCTTGTGCTTCTTCTTTCTTTAATTACTGCCACTGTATTAATCCTCCTAGCCCCCAAGGGCCGGTTTGTAACCTTCTTCAAGCCAGGACTTGAATATAGTCCTCAATACTTTGAAATCCATCAATGTAGCCCCCAAGGGCCGGTTCAACTTAGTATAGTTAAACCGGGACTCCAATAAAAATTCTAACATCAGAACATAACTGAGCAAATAGCCATTAGCCCCCAAGTGCCAAGTTGAATACCTGTATTGAGCTTGGGACTTTGCGATTTAGTAATAGATGAAAATTGAAGGTGCATTAGCCCCCAAGTATCAAGCGTATAACTTGTTATGTGGTTGGTACTTCAAATTCTTGTACCGTTTGTTGAAAGCCAAGCACTGTCTTTATGCAGACTGAAGTGAGGATCAAAGAGGACCGGATTACTGATCTGCAGGAAATTTTGAAAACCCAACAAGCTGAAACCGACAAGGCAAGAGAAGAAATAACCAGCGCTTTGAGCATCACAGAACAGCTGAAAGAGGGCTTCAAGAAGGAGCGGACTGATTGGGCCACTGAGAAGGCCGATTTAATAAAAAGAGCTGAAAACGCTGAAGCTGCCCTTAAACCGGTGGTAGATGAGCTGACCGCCGTAAAGCGGCAAGTACATTCCATGACCGCTGCTATCTTTGGTAAGCTCCTTTTGGTTTCCTGGACAACTCTGGCCTACTTATAATAGAGCCGGTTTGTGATCTTTCCTTTATTGTTACAGGTACACGCATTGGTCACTTAGGGTCAAATGTTCGGAAGAAGTTGAAGGCTACCTACACTTTAATTGAACAGCTGTATACCGGAGTGCAACGGATCATCACCACTGCATCTCATAACAATCCGGCACCCACTTTAATCCAAGACACTCTTAATAGGTTGTCAATGCTTCTTGCTCGGATTGAAGAACTGAAAAAATCTGCTGCTCAAACCGGAGCCATTAGCGCCTTAATCCGGGCAAAAGCATGGGTGCCGGATTTTGATCTTGTTGAAGCAGCTCAAGGCTATCCCAGCTTGAAGGAAGATGGCTCAGAGTTCAATGAAGATGATTTGAGGGCGATAAACCATGCAGTACGCCCTCTCGCTTGTCAATTGGCTGAAGAGGCCAACTTATTGCATTATCAAGCTCAGTACAATGATCAGAACAAAAGAGTGGCCGCACCAATTCCTGAAGCGGAGAATCTGGTTCCTCCAATCCGTAAGCATACTTACGCTCCTGATATTGAACCATCTTCTCTGATCCATGAAGAGGCTGTCTTTCAAGCTTTAATGGGAATCGACTGGTCCATTGTTGATTTCCAGCCAATGGATAGAGATGAGGAAGCTGAAGCGGCGCGGGACGACCCACAACCATCAGACCGGTTTGATGAGAAGGCTTGAACCAGAAGCCGGTTTAAACAACTGCCTTATTATGATCCGCCAAAATAACAATGATCTTATTTGGGCACCGCGTTGCCTTGTAATAGAATAGCCAATACTTCTACTTTAAATATGCCTTCGTGCATACGTCCTGATGCTTTTGCGTGAAATCCTCAATTTATATTTCCTGCAATCAGAAAATCTTGAACTGCGGTGGCGGTTATACCGCCAACCGGTTTATAACCTTGATATATATATATATATATCAATGTATTTAAAACATATAATCAAATATGCGATACAAAATACCTGCCATCGCTAGGCATGAAGTTGGCTTAGCCAGGCTTGAAACAGAGGTTCTATAAACCATGACCATCAAAGGGGAGAAAACAACTCCCATGTAAACCGTGCTGGGTCATTATGAGCCCCCCTGCTACTTCATGATGTTAATAGGAAAGATAAACCGGGCATATTTCTCCGGAGTACAAATGAACCGATTTCCGTCAGCTGAACCGGTAAAAAAGTGTTGTTGGTTTAAAGGAAACACAACAAAAATTGAAGAATAGTCATAAAAGAAATATGGAAGCAAAGGCAATGATAAAAACCGTTTGCAAAAACATGCTTTACTGAGCTGATCAGATGGTGTTACCACGGTCGGACAAGACCAAGCCCCCAATAGGAGTGACAATGGTTCAAGTCAGCCAGGTCCCCAAATGAAACCGTGGCATTTATGCCGATCAAAAGGCGTGGCAATGGTTCGGGTTCGACCAAGCCCCCAAGTGATTTTGTGGCCTTAGGCCGATCAAGAGGCGTGACTGGTTCAGACTTGACCATGTTCCCAAGTGATCTGGTGGCTTTCGCCTATCAAAAGGTGTCGCATTGGTTCGGACACGACCAAGGCCCCAAGTGATATCACAAAGCTTTTTTTGAAAAGCAAATTTCAAGGGGTAAACCGGAGGCCGCTTTAAAACAGAACCACTCCATGTAACCACACATGATATGAAAGGACAGAGACCCCGCTTTAGCCAAGGCTCCGATTTTATTATATCAATGATAATATATACACTACCATAATATGTACATAGATAGAGCCAATGGCTCAAGTGTAGTAAGGCCGAAGATGAGCTATATTCCACGGCCTGTTGGTCTCCTCCTCTAATGTGCGTGAGTCTTTATGCTCTCGAATATTAATCAGATAGTACGACCCGTTGTGCAGATTCTTGCTAACCACGAAAGGTCCCTCCCAAGGTGGGGATAACTTGTGCATATCCGTCTGATCTTGGATGAGCCGAAACACCAAATCTCCTTCTTGAAAAGTTCTGGTTCTGACCCGGCGACTATGATAGCGACGAAGATCTTGTTGATAAATCGCCGAGCGGGCAGCCGCTATGTCACGCTCCTCATCTAATAGGTCCAAAGCATCTTGCCGGGCTGTCTCATTGTCCGCTTCAACATAAGCCGCCACACGAGGCGAATCGTGCCGGATATCACTAGGGAGAACCGCCTCTGCTCTGTAGACCATAAAAAACGGTGTGTATCCTGTAGATCGGTTGGGCGTAGTGTTGATACTCCATAGCACAGATGGTAGCTCTTCAACCCAACATCCCGGTGTTCTTGCAATGGAACCATAAGCCGGGGTTTGATGCCTCGCAAGATCTCTTGATTAGCTCGTTCTGCCTGCCCATTGGACTGGGGGTGAGCCACTGATGATATGTCAAGTCGGATATGCTCACGTTCACAGAATTCCTTCATAACGCCCTTGGAGAAATTGGTACCATTGTCCGTAATGATGCTGTGTGGAAAGCCAAACCGGAAAATCACCTTTTTGAATGAACTGCACTGCTGTAGCTGCATCACACTTACTAACAGGCTCCGCTTCAACCCACTTGGTAAATTTATCGACTGCCACCAAAAGGTGGGTTTTCTTATCCTTGGACCTTTTAAAAGGTCCGACCATATCCAGCCCCAATGTTGCAAACGGCCAAGTAATTGGAATCATCCTCAATTCTTGAGCCGGCACATGAGCACGCCTTGAAAATTTCTGACAGCCATCACACCGTTTAACCAAGTCCTCCGCATCAGCATGAGCTGTCAACCAGTAGAACCCGTGACGAAATGCCTTAGCTACTAGAGACTTTGAACCGGCGTGGTGACCACAATCCCCTTCATGGATTTCGCGTAAAATTTCACAGCCTTCCTCAGGGGAGATGCAGCGTTGAAACACCCCTGATACACTGCAATGATGCAATTCGCCATTGACAATAGTCATAGACTTGGATCGCCAGACTATCTGCCTGGCTAGAGTCTCATCCTCTGGCAACTCTCCCCGGTTCATGTACGCAACATAAGGAACTGTCCAATCCGGTATAACATGCAGGGCTGCCACCAATTGAGCCTCCGGATCAGGAATAGCCAAATCCGCTTCACCTAGGAGCTTGACTGACGGATTGTGCAACACATCAAGAAAGACATTAGGCGGGACCGGTTTACGCTGAGAGCCCAACCGGCTTAAAGCGTCCGCACCTTCATTTTTTTGACGATCCACGTGATCCACCTAATAACCCTTGAAGTGACATGCAACAATATCCACCTCACGACGATATGCCGCCATGAGTGGGTCTTTAGAATCCCAAGTGCCAGACACATGTTGAGCTACGAGGTCCGAGTCACCGAAGCACTTAACCCGACTTAGATTCATCTCTTTAGCCATCCGGAGACCATGGAGCAAGGCTTCATACTCAGCTGCATTATTAGTACAAGGGAACATTAAGCGGAGAACATAACAAAACTTATCACCTCGTGGGGAAGTTAACACAACTCCGGCCCCCGAGCCTTCCAATTGCCTGGATCCATCAAAATGGATAGTCCAATATGTGTGATCCGGCTTCTCCTCTGGTGCTTGCAACTCAGTCCAATCATTGATGAAATCAACAAGTGCTTGAGACTTCACCGCCGTCCGGGGTACGTACTTCAATCCGTGCGGACCAAGTTACATAGCCCACTTGGCAATCCGGCCGGTCGCCTCCCGGTTCTGTATGATATCGCCCAAGGGAGCTGAACTGACCACTGTGATAGGGTGCCCTTGGAAATACTGCTTCAACTTCCGGCTTGCCATGAAAACTCCATATACCAGCTTCTGCCAATGCGGATACCTTTGCTTGGATTCAATAAGCACCTCGCTGGTATAGTAAACTGGCCGCTGAACCGGATACTCCTTACCGGCCTCCTTGCGTTCTACCACAATAGCCACGCTAACTGCACGAGCATTGGCCGCTATGTATAACAATAATGGCTCCTTGTCGACCGGAGCTGCAAGAACGGGCGGATTGGCTAATTGCCGCTTCAAGTCCTCCAACGCTTCATCAGCAGCTGGACTCCAGATGAATTGATCTGTCTTTCTCAACATCTGGTATAAAGGGATGGCCTTCTCTCCGAGGCGGCTGATAAACCGGCTCAGTGCGGCGATCCGACCCGCCAAACGCTGAACATCGTTGATACACTTCGGTTTAGCCACGGAGGTGATAGCCGCAATCTTCTCCGGATTAGCCTCAATTCCTTTGTTGGACACAAGAAAGCCCAGTAACTTGCCTGCCGGAAGACCAAAGACACATTTGGCAGGGTTAAGCATCATCTTATAAACCCGCAAGTTGTCAAAGGTTTCCTTTAAATCATCAACCAGCGTCTCCTTCTGCCTTGACTTGACTACAATATCATCCACATAGGCGTGCACATTGCGGCCGATCTGTTTATGTAGGCAATTCTGTACACACCGTTGATAAGTGGCTTGGGCGCTCTTGAGCCCAAAAGGCATAGATACATAGCAGAAGGCTCCAAAGGGAGTAATAAACGCCGTCTTCTCCTGGTCCTTAACCGCCACTTTGATCTGATGATACCCAGAATACGCATCCAAAAAACTCAAACGCTCACAACCCACCGTGGCATCAATAATCTGGTCAATGAGGGGGAGGGCAAAAGGATCCACTGGACAAGCCTTGTTAAGATCCGTATAATCCACACACATACGCCAAGTGCCATTTTTCTTAAGAACCAGCACCGGATTAGCAAGCCACTCTGGATGGAACACTTCAATGATAAAACCAGCTGCTAAGAGCCTGGCCACCTCCTCCCCAATAGCTTTGCGCCTCTCTTCGTTAAACCGGCGGAGAAATTGCTTTACCGGTTTATACTTGGGATCAACATTAAGAGTGTGCTCAGCGAGTTCCCTCGGTACACCTGGCATGTTAGAAGGCTTCCATGCAAAAATGTCCCGATTCTCACGGATGAACTCGGTGAGCGCGCTTTCCTATTTAGGGTCCAAGTTGGCACTGACAGTGAACTGCTTGGACGAATCGCCGGGCACGAAGTCAACAACTTGGTCTCAGCCGCTGATTTGAACTTCAGATCTGAATCATGCTCCATAGTTGGCTTCTTCAAAGGGGTCATGTTCGCCGGATCAACATTGTCCCTATAATATTTTAACTCCTCCATGGCACAAACCGACTCTGCATAGGCCGCATCACCTTCCTCACATTCCAAAGCAATCTTGCGGCTCCCATGAACCGTTATTGTCCCTTTGTGACCCGGCATCTTGAGCTGCAAATAGATATAACAAGGCCGTGCCATGAATTTGGCATAAGCCGGCCGCCCAAACAAGGCGTGATACGGGCTCCGGATCTTCACCACCTCAAAGGTTAGTGTCTCGGATCGGGAATCATGCTCGTCCCCAAAAACCACCTCTAGGGCTATCTTACCAACAGGATATGCTGATTTGCCAGGCACCACACCATGGAACACCGTATTAGACGGTCTGAGATCCTTGTCTGTTAGCCCCATGCCGCAAAATGTCTCATAGTACAGGATGTTAATACTGCTCCCTCCATCCATGAGTACCTTGGTGAATTTATAACCTCCCACCTGAGGGTCTATCACTAATGCCAACTGGCCCGGATTGTCAACCCGGTGGGGGTGATCCTCCCTGCTCCACACGATAGGCTGCTCCGACCAGCGTAAATAACGCGGTACGACCGGTTCAACAGAGTTCACTGCTCGCTTATGAAGTTTCCGGTCGCGCTTATCCAAGCTAGTTGTGAAAACGTGATACTGCCCATTGTTCAACTGTTTTGGCTGGCTCTGATAACCCGACCGCTGCTGCTGCTGTTGGTTGTAACCCCCTTGACCGTTCTGATTATCCTGGTTATTATTACCGCCCTGATTGAAACCTGAACCGGAAGCTCCATCGTGACCCGGCCCATGGAAACCGGATCCTGAGCCACCACCTGACCCACGGTCATACCGGAAGGCATTAGAGTTTTTAAATTCCTGCATAATGTAACAATCCTTCCAAAGGTGGTTAGTCGGCGCCTCCTTCGTCCCGTGTTTTGGGCAAGGCTGATTCAGCAAGTAGTTTAAGTGATCCGGGTTAGGATTTGGAGCCCCATTACGATTCGCCGCTTTACCTCTGCGCCGCTGACCCTTGTCCTGCGCATTAGTGTTAGCCACAAAGTCCATGCTGCCATCCGCCTTACGCTCGCCTCCGTTTCCATGGCCCACCGGTTTGTATTGATGCCCCTTAGAGTTGCTATTCTTTTTTCCCTTCCCTGCTCGGTCATCGTCAGTCTCGGGATCCTTGGTACTATTAGAATCAGCATACTTCACTAAAGCGGCCATGAGAGTTCCCATGTCATTACAGAACCGCTTCATATGCCCCAACTTCTGCTTTAGAGGCTTAAACCGGCAGTTGCCCTCCGGGGTTAAGATCGCAGAGTCAGCATTGATCCTGTCAGACGAGTGCAAGACTTCAGAAACGCGGCGTACCCAATGGGTTGTTGACTCTCCGTCCTCCTGAACACAAGCCGCCAAGTCTACTATGGACTTAGGCTGCTTACACGTATCTTTGAAATTCTGGATAAACCGGGTCCGCAACTGGGCCCATGAACTGATAGAATTAGGCGGCAGGCTTTTCAACCAAGTACAGGCTGTGCCTTCAAGCATCATGGTGAAGTACTTTGCACACGCGGTCTCATCCACATCCAGCATCTCCATTGCCATCTCATAACTCTCTACCCACGCTTCTGGAGATAAATCAGCGGTGTAATTTGGCACCTTGCACGGGCCCTTGAAGTCCTTGGGCAGGCGTACATTGCGTAAAGCGGGGACTAAACAGGGCACTCCCAAGCTAGATGCGACCCCTGGCCCGGCAGAGGTGGTAGGACGAACCGGTGTAAGCTGATCCGCCTTGTTCTGTGCTGCTAACTCGGCCTCCCTTCGTGCCCGGGCCTGGTCCACTACATCCTGAGCATCGTGAACACCACCGGCCGGGTTATTGCCACGGGCCGCTTCACGGCCCCGCACATTGCTTGATATGGCCGGTTCATCCAGGCACCTACTATAGCTCCGGCTTGGACGAGGTGTGGAATGAATCCGATCGCAGCTGTATGAATATGCCTCCAGTTGAATCAAAGTGGTCTGGAGAAGTTCCTTAACCCGGCGCGTCTCTATTGCTTGCGGAGAGTCTCCTTTGACCGGGATAGCTTCTAATTGCGCAGCAGCTGCGACAAGATTGTCCATAGGATTAGAATAATGACCCGGAGGTGTCTGGACCGGCGGAGGAATCACAATGTTCTGCCGAGGAGGTTCCATCAGGCAGGGTTGGACCGTCGCTCCTGGCCCTGGTGCCTCGACCCGGTTTACCTCCAGGTGCCCTGGCGGATTACTGCTTCCAGCTCCCGGAGTGTGAAAGAGATTTTGAGGGTCGAACCCTAACGGCAGGCGTGATCTGTGCTTCCGCTTCAAGACTTCCTGTGATGTGCTCTGGTCGAGCATGAGCTTATAGGCCTGGGCGTCCAAAGCGGCCCGCTCTGCTGCCATCCTCTCCTTCTCTGCTGCCAGGTCGGCTTTGGCTTGTGCAATCTGCTCTCTCACCTTTGCAACCTCTGCATCATGGGCCTCCTGATCCGCCGGATTGGCCTCTGCCATAAGTACAGCTAGTGCATCAAACAGGCCAGACAGAACTTGAACCGGTGGGCGCACAAGGCCTCCTGCCCCTGCTGCCGCTGCCGCTGCTGATCCGGAGAACATTGCTGCTACGGTCGAGGAGTGATTCGCCGCCTGCGTACCGGCCATGAATATTCCAACCCGGTTGATCTGCTCAGGGGGGTCCGGAATACTGTCGCCATCGGAACATCCCCTAATCTGGTCGTCTTGCAACTGGTACAATGATTCGGTCTCTCCGGTTGAGGACTCGTCGCCGGAATAGACGACGGTCTCGCTACCGTATTCTGACTCGTCCACATGCTCTCCTCCGTGGATGACTCCCATGAAGGCACCCTTCACGGCCGGTTTAACCTGGGTAGATCTCGCACGCTGAGCCGTCTCGATGAGGTCGGTGCGGATGTCCGGCTCAGGCCCAGGCTCACCAATCTTGCCGATAAAAACGTGTATGCCACCAGAGGGGACCCGGTACCCGTACTCGATCGAGCCGGCTTCGGGACCCCATCCTGCATCATCAATGTAGAGCTTGCCGCGACAACTCTTGGTCATCCGGCCCACAGCATAGCCTTCGAGTCCTTTGAGCTTGCCCTCCAAGATCATCAAACCGTCGTGCGATAGCCCCACGGTGGGCGCCAATTGTCGTGGATTTGTCACGGCAGATGTCCTTGTGAAAGGACTTAGTCGTGGAGCCATCGCTACGGGTTAACTTGAAGGGGTTAAAGCGGACACAAAGACACAAGGGTTTATACTAGTTCGGCCCCTTCGATGAAGGTAAAAGCCTACGTCTAGTTGTGATGGAATTGATGTGGTTTCGATGGCTAGGGAGCAAACAAGCTTCGCCTAGGCTCGAGTAGTTGTTGCCTGTCTTTGAACCGCCGCCTGGTCGTCCCCTTATATACACGGGTGACGCCCATCGGTCCATAGAGTCCCACACCGGTTCATACTCGTATCCCGGTTGGTCTCTCTCTATTCCTAACTTACAATGCAAGTTTACATATCAAGCCGGTTTACGGCTACAGGTTCTAAACCGACTACAGGCCTTGGGCCTTCATCTGCTTAATCACCTTTATACTACTAATGAAGTTAACCCGGCCCAGGTAGGCCGGTTCACACCTAGTAGTAATATCCCCAACACCCCCGCCTCCTCAATCCCCTCTCCCACTCGCCCCTGGTCTCCCTCTCGGCCCCTGCGCCTCCCTCTCCCCTCAGATCCACCTCACTGCCTCTCCTTCCCCTTCGCATCCGAGCGCCCCGCCGCCATGGCTCCGGCCTAGCCACGGCCGCGGTGCCCACCTCGCCGTCCCACTGTGTCTCCAAGGGCCGCCATCGTCCGCTGCTTCGACTAGTGCAACCCATTGGAGTTCGGAGCTAGCGTAACGCCATGACGTCGTTGTCTTCCTCCTCTACTCTGACGAGCTTCATCGCCGCTCTTCACCAACTCCGGCGACGCCCCTCTGTTGCTACTAAACCATTCACCGGCCACCGTGCATGCTGCTAGGCGAGCTGCCTCCCTCCTCCGCCCTGTAGCTCCCCTAGCTCGCGCTGTAGGAAGCTCGTCGTCATGCCCGGGCTCTGGTCGCCGCGGTGTACCTCGGCGCCGTGGCAACATCCGCCATCACGCTCGCCCGAGCTCACCGTTGTGCTCCTTGGGTTCCTAGGAGCCCAACAGGCCTGCGCACGCTCCCTCCCGTGCCTCCTAACACCGTCCTCGATGAGCGCCCGAACACATCACCGCGGAGCTCGCCGCTGGTAAGGCTCCGGTGACCTTTTGGTCACGGGCTCAACCCCGTTGCACTCCCCACGCTGCGTAGATACTCCCCAGCCTCTCCATTTGCTCGGTTGCTTGCCGCAGCTCCGTTTTTCGTCGAGCACCCGTGCATGCCGCCGCCTCCGCCGCTTTCCGGCACCGATTTCGGCCGAGTCCGGCGATGCTATGGTCACCACTGGACGCGGCGCCGTGAGCTCGTTCGAACGCACCTAGCCCCGCTCCTCCCCGAGCCCCGTAGCATGATTCCGGCCAACTCCAGCGAGGGGCCGCCATTGTTTTGGTCGCCGGAGTCGCTCCGGCGCCGACTGCCGACGTGGCCTGCCGCTGGGGTCCAGCAGGGTCACTGCCTGGTGACCCGAGGGGCCCGGCTGGCCTAGTTGACCCTGGTCAACTTGCTGACTGGGCTGGTCCCAACAGCTGACCAGTGGCCCCCATCCTATAAGCTAATTAAATTAGTTAATTTAATTAATCTAGGCTAATTAGTCACTGACTAATGGGGCCCACATTTAGTTAATCATTATTTGTTTTAAACAAATCCTTTTCGAGCTCTGACTAATGACAGGTGGGTCCCACTAGACCCACAAGTCAGTTTTGACTCTAGTCAACCGCACTGTTGACTGCTAACATCACACATACATCATGTTGACGTCCTCCCATACTATTCTAGATAATGTTGATTTAAATTAATTAAATAAAGTTTTAGAAAATGATTAAAACTTTAGAAAACCATAGATAATAAACCGTAGCTCGGATGAAAATACTTTCTACATGAAAGTTGCTCAGAACGACGAGACGAATCCGGATACGCAGCCCGTTCGTTCACCACACACCCCTAACACATCGAACATGCAACTTCCCCCTCCGGTTCATCTATCCGAAAACGCAAAACACCAGGATTACTTTCCAGGATGTTTTCCGCCTTCGCCGGTATCACCTACTACGTAGCGACCAGACCTCAAATAGTCTGATCTCTGTGCATCAGTGTCATCCCTGGATCAGTAATGCTGACACGCACAGTACTTGAAGGATTTATAACAAAGTAGCAATCACACACTTATTACATCGAATGTCTCCAAAGAGAACTTATTACAATAAATATGACTTAAGGCCATCTAATAACGATAACAGCGGAAGGCTTGGAAGATAAATGAGTCCATCAACTCCAACGGCATCACTGAGTATAGAACCACGATCCTAAAGCATGTTACTCGTCGTCTGAAAAGTTTGATACATGAATGTTGCAGCCCGAAAACGGGTCAGCACATGGAATATGCTGCAAAGTAACACATAGAGAGTAATGAAATAGTAAAACTATACTACATGCATATATGGCTGGTGGAAAATCTCTATGGTTATAGTTTTTTGCGTAAAGCCAATTTTTCCCTACTGCAAAGGAATAAATTTATTTAACTATCATGGTGGTTGTTAAACATTGAGAATGGTTGACAGCATTCTCAATCCCATTTAAGTAACATCATCATTAAACAACCCAACAAAATTAATTAAACTAACATGATGAGATTCACTTGATAATCCAAGTACTAGATACTCAAAACGTCCATAACCAGGGACACGGCTAATCATGATTAGTTTATACACTCTGCAGAGGTTTGCGCACTTTTCCCCACATGACTCGATCTCCTCCATTGGGATTCTCGCACTACCTGGTGGTTCAGAAACGGATGACCGAGACATAGTCTTTCAGAAGCGCTAGCACCTTACGATGGGTAGACCGTACCAACCTACATCCCCTACATCTGCTAGTCTACCACTGTAAGAATTCGCATGACTTAGTCAACTATGCTAGAGGCCATAATAGCATGTGGCTGCACACGGAAGTTTCTAGCATGAATAGTCTTATGATCCCTTTGAGCCTGGGTGGCGGTCCAAAAACAAACAGGCAATCCTGGAATACCCAGGTACCTCAATGCACCCAGATGTGTATTTATGTTGCCACCTTAAATAAACCATTCATTAACAATCTCACATCTATCATGGAAATTCACTCACTCAATCCACGTCTACTAGCATAGCATGGCATAATAAGCAAACGTAGAAGTAACTCCCAAGGGTTTGATAATAAAACAGGTAATAGGTACTACCTCATCTACTTCCCAAAACCCACAATTTAATTAGATCCTAATCATGCAATTGTTTGAGGATTGATCTAATGCATAAAAACTGGGTAATAAAGAAGTATGATCAAAGTGTTACTTGCCCTGCTGATGATCCGCGAAACCTAGGGATTCGAAGTAGCAAGCGGCGCAATCCGGGTACTCTATCGCAAATAAACAATCAAACAAGCATACAATAAGTACTCATCTAATGCACGGGTAAAACTCAAATAAGAGATCTAACCAGAAAGTTCAACTTAAGAACTCCTCTTTGCAAAAGAATCAAATCGAACCAAGAAACAAAACTTAAACGGCAAAAGAAACAAGCTTCATTTACTAATATGGACCTAAGTCAAATTTTACGGAAGCAAAAACCGGTTTGAGTAGATAATTCAGAAAGAGGGTTTCAAGACGAAACTCTACGCGCTTGAATCGCCTGATTGCGATAAACGAGCAAAAAGATAAACTAAAACGAAAATCGGATCAGAAATCGCGATCAGAAAAATCGCGGAATAAATCCGAGAAAAAGAAAAACGACGAACAGATTAATGAACAAACGTTCGTTATCTGGATCTAAACGACGGATACGTCCAGTAAAATGAACGAACGAGCGAACGCTCGTTAAATAAATAAACCGGTAAAACCGATCTAATAAAATAAAATAAAAACTAGGGTTTTCTTTTTAAAAAACCCAAAGTGGTTTTCTAAAAAAAACGGTCCGGCGGCGGCAGCTCGGGTAGTACATCGGCGAGGCACTCCGGCGGGGGCGGGGCGGCTTCGGCGGGGTGGTGAGGGGCGGCGGCGACTCGGCGGCGGGGC
>NC_041391.1:313279924-313381562 GCF_002162155.2 Triticum dicoccoides
GGGGTTCGGCGGCGGCGGCTTGGGTCCAAGGGGGCGGCGGTGGCTTGGGTGAGGGGGCGCCCGGGGAGGAGTCTGGCTCGGACTCTCCTCAGCATCCGTGCCGCGCAAGGCGGCGCGCGCGAGGGGAGGCGGCGGCGCTGGGTTGGGCCGGCCTAACTCAGCTGGGCTTCGGCCCAGTCGCGCGCGGGCGCGTTTTTTTTTAAATTACGTCGAACTAAAAAAATCTAGAAAAATAAATAAAAATCTAAAAATACCAAAATAAATTTTCATCGTCCAAATAAAATATTTAGAACAAGATGAACATTTTTTTGGTCCTAAAATGCATTTTTTTTGAAAATCGTGCAATTTTTCCTAAATTCAAATAAAATAGCAAAAACACCAAAATAATACTTATTTGATTTTTTATTAAATCCTCATTATTTCTTTATTTTGGGAAAGTCATTTTATTCCCTCTCTCCTATTTTTTTAATTGAAATAATTGAAGATAAAATAAAAAAATCAACTGATCCTATTTCCAAAATTCGAGAAAACTCGAATATGGAAATAACGAAATCCCCAACTCTCTCCGTGGGTCCTTGAGTTGCGTAGAATTTCTAGGATCGAGGCAAAATGCAAATAAAATATGATATATAATGATGATATATGTATAACATTCCAAATTGAAAATTTGGGATGTTACATACTACCGCGTTAGGGCACACCTAACGCCGCTCATTGTCATGTCATGCATCGTCATGCTTATGTTTGCATTGCATTTACTGTTTCTTCCCCCTCTTCTCTTCGGTAGACTACGAGACCGACGCTGATGCTGCCCAGTTCGACTACGGAGTTGACGACCCCTCATTCCTGCCAGAGGAACTAGGCAAGCCCCCCCTTGATCACCAGATATCGCCTATTCTTCTCTCTACTGCTTGCATTGGAGTAGTGTAGCATGTTACTGTTCGGTTACTCCTATTCTGTTGCATAGCCTGTCATTGTTGCTACACCCATTGATACCTTACTCGCAATCCTAAATGCTTAGTATAGGATGCTAGTTTATCATCATTGGCCCTACATTCTTTTCAGTCTGCCTTGCTATACTATCGGGCCATGATCACTTGGGTTGTGATCACGGGTATATACTATACATATATACATACTATACAGATGGTGACTAAAGATGGGTCAACTCGTTGAGTACCCCGAGTGATTCACGGATTGGGGGCCGAAAGGACATTTGTCCCGACGGCCCTCTGTGTGGATCTTTGTGGCGGAGCGACAGGGCAGGTTGAGACCACCTAGGCGAGAGGTGGGCCTGGCCTTGGTCGGCGTTCGCGGTTGCTTCATAATAACACGCTTAATGAGATCTTGGTATTTGATCTAAGTCTGGCCACTGGCCTATACGCACTAACCAACTACGCGAGAACAGTTATGGGCACTCGACGTCGTGGTATCAGCCGAAGCCTTCTTGACATCAGCGACTGAGCGGCGCGTGCCGGATTGGACTGGAACGTCTGCTCTCGTATTAGGGAGGCTAGGTCTGCTTTCGGCCGCCCTCGCAACATGTAGGTGTGCAATGGGCGATGGGACCAGACCCCTGCACCATAGGAGTTAGACCGGCGTGCTGACCTCTCTGTTGTGCCTAGGTGGGGCTGCGACGTGTTGATCTTTCAAGGTCAGGCATGACCCAGGAAAGTGTGTCCGGCCAAATGGGATCGAGCGTGTTGGGTTATGTGGTGCACCCCTGCAGGGAAGTTTATCTATTCAAATAGCCGTGTCCCTCGGTAAAAGGACGACCCGGAGTTGTACCGTGACCTTATGATAACTAGAACCGGATACTTAATAAAACACACCCAGACAAGTTCCAGAGACATCCCGGTGATCGCTTTCCCACAGGGCGACGAGGGGAGGATCGCCGGGTAGGATTATGCTATGCGATGCTACTTGGAGGACTTCAATCTACTCTATTCTACATGCTGCAAGACGGAAGTTGACAGAATCATAGTCTTCGATAGGACTAGCTATCCCCCTCTTATTCTGGCATTTTGCAGTTCAATCCACCGATATTACCTCTTTACACATATACCCATGCATATGTAGTGTAGATCCTTGCTTGCGAGTACTTTGGATGAGTACTCACGGTTGCTTTTCTCCCTCTTCCCCCCCCCTCCCCTCTTCTTCCCGGATGCCGCAACCAGACGTTGGAGCCCAGGATCCATACACCACCATCAACAATGACTCCTACTACACTAGAGGTGCCTACTACTACGTGTAGGCCACTGACGACGACCAGGAGTAGTTTAGGAGGATCCCAGGCAGGAGGACTGTGCCTCTTTCGATCTGTATCCCAGTTTGTGCTAGCCATCTTATGGCAACTTGTTAACTTATGTCTGTACTCAGATATTGTTGCTTCCGCTGACTCGTTTATGTCGAGCACTTGTATTCGAGCCCTCGAGGCCCCTGGCTTGTAATATGATGCTTGTATGACTTATTTTACTTTTAGAGTTGTGTTGTGATATCTTCCAGTGAGTCCCTGATCTTGATCGTACACGTTTGGGTGCATGATTAGTGTACGATTGAATCGGGGGCGTCACAAGTTGGTATCAGAGAGACTGCCTGTAGGAATCCCTCTTCCACACTCCTTGGCTGAAGTAGAGTCTAGTCACTACAAACTTTTACTAACATGGCTGTGTGCCTTACGGGCCCACATCGCCATTGGGTGGTATTAGGATCTTTTACTTCTCGACCTTTACTCTGGGGCTCTGAACTCTCTCCTACTCGGGTTAAACAAATTTACTAACTCTAACATTAGAATCCCGTTACCACGTTCACCCCGAAGTTGGATAAGCCATAGTTATTCTGTAGGATAGTATTTTGAATAGTACCCACATTGTCATTTGACTCCATTGAAATATCTTTGTTTTCAGATGGAACCCACGAGGCAGCACATGCGCCACACGGCAGCCATTGGTGCCTCAGGATCACCTGTTGTGCTAGCTGAGATGATGACCTATCTAGGTTATCGCTGGCACCCTGAGTACACCGTCTACGAGGAGTACCAGGACTTTAACCAGGAGCAGTACCGTGCCATCATCCACCTCTACTCTCGGGAGTATGACTCCACTACTGTGCTGCACACCGCTCATGGTGTTGGAGTGATCATCGAGATGGCAGTTCATGATGCTACCTATCCTGCTCTGACACGTCTTCATGGAGAGTATCGGGCATTGGACACTTCCCCTTTCAGGCACATTGCTATCGCATCCGATGTTGGTGCGGAGGGATACTACACTTCTGCCTACTCCACCGTCACCCAAGAGCCCTTCCACCATCAGAGCCTGGTTCTCCATGCTGATGGGTTGGACCAAGCTAACCGAGCTCTTCGCCACGAGTTGTACACCACTCGTCAGCACCTTTACAGGGCTCTGACGCTGTTGCACCCCTTTTTTCTATCTAGACAGCTGCTGCATTCTGTGATCTACCCACCTAGGACAGTGATGCCCCACGGTGTCTGTTGGCCAGAGGTGGGAGGCTACTCTCCCGCACTTGGTCCTCTTCTACCACCGGAGCATCGGGTTCTACACCAGAGTATCCACGGCCCCCAGGCCGCTGACGTGGACTATCCGTTGCCTCACTACCAGATGTCAGGCTATGACTACCTTCACAGTACCTCCTGGGACTGATGTAGTCTTGCTCATTACTATTAGATGCATCCGTCGCGAGCCTGCGTGTCGCCTATGATGACTTAGTCTATGTACTGAACTCTGTGTACTGAACTCTATGTGCGAACTCTTTTGTAAGTTATGCCGACTACTATGTATTATCTATCCTGCTCCTTTCATTATGGATGTTTCATCATGAATGATTCTTGTCTATGCAATTTCTCAATGCTGAACTACCCCTGTTATATATTAGCAAGATGGTTAGACCAGGTGGTCATGGTCGTGGTAGCAACGCCCCACCACTGCCTGAGTACATGGCTGGTATGGTCCAACAGCTCAAGATGAATCGCCAGTTCATGGAGAATATGATGGCTCAGTTCCCTCGCCCCAATATGAATCAGTAGCCAAACCCAGTAACTCTGCAGGATTTCATGCGTCTCAACCCAACCATCTACCGTAGCTCAACTCAGCCTCTGGATGCTGATGACTGGCTCTATGACATCACCTATGAGATGGAGTCTACTGATGTAGCCCCTGCTAGCTACGTCAGCTTTGCTTCCTTCTTCCTGAAGGGACCAGCAGCTCAATGGGACAGCCACAGGCATACTCTGCCAGTTGGGACAATCATCACCTGGCCAGACTTTCAAGCTGCCTTCCGTGCCCGCTTCATTCCTCAGGGGATCATGGACAGGAAGAAGCTATTGGAAATATGCCCTTGAGGCAATAACAAATTAGTTATTATTATATTTCCTTGTTCATGATAATTGTTTATTATCCATGCTATAATTGTATTGATAGGAAATTCAAATACATGTGTGGATACATAGACAACACCATGTCCCTGGTAAGCCTCTAGTTGACTAGCTCCTTGATCAATAGATGGTTACGGTTTCCTGACCATGGACATTGGATGTCGTTGATAACGGGATCACATCATTAGGAGAATGATGTGATGGACAAGACCCAATCCTAAGCCTAGCACAAAGATCGTGTAGTTCGTATGCTAAAGCTTTTCTAATGTCAAGTATCATTTCCTTAGACCATGAGATTGTGCAACTCCCGGATACCGTAGGAATGCTTTGGGTGTACCAAATGTCACAACGTAACTGGGTGGCTATAAAGGTGCACTACGGGTATCTCCGAAAGTGTCTGTTGGATTGGCACGAATCGAGACTGGGATTTGTCACTCCGTGTGATGGAGAGGTATCTCTAGGCCCACTCGGTAGGACATCATCATAATGTGCACAATGTGACCAAGGAGTTTATCACGGGATGATGTGTTATGGAATGAGTAAAGAGACTTGCCACAACGAGATTGAACAAGGTATCGGTATACCGACGATCGAATCTCGGGCAAGTACTATACCGGTAGACAAAGGGAATTGTATTCGGGATTGATTGAATCCTTGACATCGTGGTTCATCCGATGAGATCATCGTGGAACATGTGGGAACCAACATGGGTATCCAGATCCCGCTGTTAGTTATTGGCCCGAGAGTTGTCTCGGTCATGTCTACGTGTCTCCCGAACCCATAGGGTCTACACACTTACGGTTCGATGACACTAGGGTTATAGGGAATAGATATACGTGGTTACCGAATGTTGTTCGGAGTCCCGAATGAGATCGCGGACGTCACGAGGAGTTCCGGAATGGTCAGGAGGTAAAGATTTATATATGGAAAGTTGTTGTTCGGGTTCCGGGAAAAGTTCGGGTTTTTTTCGGTATTGTACCAGGAAGCTTCCAGAAGGTTCCGGAGGATTCCGGAGGGGTCCGGAGGTCCGGAAAATGTTCCACCACGTCCAATACAGCAGCATGGGCTGTAAGGGGGCGCCCTAGGCTTAATGGGCCAGGGGAACCAGCCCCCCAAGGCCCATGCGCATGGGAGAGGGGAAACCCTAAGGGGGAGGGCCTCCACTTGTCTTGGGAGGCACTCCTCCCCCCCTTGGCCGCCGCCCCCAACCCTAGATGGGATCTAGGGGGGCCGGCCCCCCTCTCTCCCCACCTATAAATAGTGGAGGGGTGGGAGGGCAGCCGTACCCAAGTTCTGGCGCAGCCCTCCCCCTCTCCCAAGTCCTCCTCCTTTCCCGCGGTGCTTGGCGAAGCCCTGCAGGATTGCCACGCTCCTTCACCACCACCACGCCGTTGTGCTGCTGCTAGGCAGAGTCTTCCCCAACCTCTCCCTCTCTCTCCTTGCCGGATCAAGGCATGGGAGACGTCACTGGGCTGCACATGTGTTGAACGCGGAGGTGCCGTCCGTTCGGCACTAGGATCATCGGTGATTTGGATCACGATGAGTACGACTCCATCAACCCCGTTCACTTGAACGCTTCCACTTAGCGATCTACAAGGGTATGTAGATGCACTCCCCTTTCCCTCGTTGCTAGTTTACTCCATAGATTGATCTTGGTGATGCGTAGAAAATTTTGAATTTCTGCTACGTTCCCCAATAGTGGCATCATGAGCTAGGTCCATGCGTAGTTTCTATGCACGAGTAGAACACAAGTTGTTGTGGGCGTTGATTTTGTTCAATATGCTTACTGTTACTAGTCCAATCTTGTTTCGACGGTATTGTGAGATGAAGCGGCCCGGACCGACCTTACACGTACGCTTACATGAGACAGGTTCCACCGACTGACATGCACTAGTTGCATAAGGTGGCTAGCGGGTGCCAGTCTCTCCCACTTTAGTCGGATCAGAACCGATGAAAAGTGTCCTTATGAAGGTTACATAGCAATTGACATATCACGTTGTGGTTTTTGCATAGGTAAGAAATGTTCTTGCTAGAAACCCATAGCAGCCACGTAAAACATGCAAACAACAATTAGAGGACGTCTAACTTGTTTTTGCAGGGTATGCTATGTGATGTGATATGGCCAAAAAGAATGTGATGAATGATATGTGATGTATGAGATTGATCATGTTCTTGTAATAGGAATCACGACTTGCATGTCGATGAGTATGACAACCGGCAGGAGCCATAGGAGTTGTCTTAATTTATTGTATGACCTGCGTGTCAATGAACAACGCCATGTAATTACTTTACTTTATTGCTAAACCGTTAGCAATAGTAGTAGAAGTAATAGTTGGCGAGACAACTTCATGGAGACACGATGATGGAGATCATGATGATGGAGATCATGGTGTCATGCCGGTGACGATGATGATCATGGAGCCCCGAAGATGGAGATCAAAAGGAGCAAAATGATATTGGCCATATCATGTCACTTTTGGATTGCATGTGATGTTTATCATGTTTTGCATCTTGTTTGCTTAGAACGGCGGTAGTAAATAAGATGACCCCTCATTAAAATTTCAAGAAAGTGTTCCCCCTAACTGTGCACCGTTGCGAAAGTTCGTTGTTTCGAAGCACCACATGATGATCAGGTGTGATAGATTATAACGTTCACATACAACGGGTGTAAGCCAGATTTACACACGCAAAACACTTAAGTTGACTTGACGAGCCTAGCATGTACAGACATGGCCTCAGAACACAAGAGACCGAAAGGTCGAGCATGAGTCGTATGGTAGATACGATCAACATGAAGATGTTCACCGATGATGACTAGTCCGTCTCACGTGATGATCGGACACGGCCTAGTTGACTTGGATCATGTAATCACTTAGATATCTAGAGGGATGTCTATCTGAGTGGGAGTTCATAAGATGAACTTAATTATCCTGAACATAGTCAAAAGATCTTTGCAAATTATGTCGTAAGCTCGTGCTTTAGTTCTACTGTTTAGATATGTTCCTAGAGAAAATTCAGTTGAAAAAGTTGATAGTAGCAATTATGCGGACTAGGTCCGTAAACTGAGGATTGTCCTCGTTGCTTCGAAGAAGGCTTATGTCCTTAATGCACCACTCAGTGTGCTCAACCTTGAACGTCGTCTGTGATTGTTGCGAACATCTGACACACACGTTTTGATAACTACGTGATAGTTCAGTTAAACGGTTTAGAGTTGAGGCACCAAAGACGATTTCGAAACGTCGCGGAACATATGAGATGTTTCGAGGGCTGAAATTGGGATTTCAGGCTCGTGCCCATGTCAAGAGGTATAAGACCTCCAACGATTTTCTTAGCCTGCAAACTAAGGGAGAAAAGCTCAATCGTTGAGCTTGTGCTCAGATTGTCTGAGTACAACAATCACTTGAATCGAGTGGGAGTTGATCTTCCAGATGAGATAGTGATGTTTCTCCAATGTCATTGCCACCAAGCTGCTAGAGCTTCATGATGAACTATAACATATCAGGGATAGATATGATGATCCTTGAAATATTCGTGATGTTTGACACCGCGAAAGTAGAAATCAAGAAGGAGCATCAATTGTTTATGGTTAGTGAAACCACTAGTTTCAAGAAGGGAAAGGGCAAGAAGGGATACTTCATGAAACAGCAAATCAGCTGCTGCTCTAGTGAAGAAACCCAAGGTTGAACCCAAACCCGAGACTAAGTGCTTCTGTGATAAGGGGAACAGTCACTAGAGCAGAATTACCCTAGATAATTGGTAGATGAGAAGGCTGGCAAGGTCAATAGAAGTATATTGGATATACATTATGTTAATGTGTACCTTACTAGTACTCCTAGTAGCACCAGGGTATTAGATACCGGTTCGGTTGCTAAGTGTTAGTAACTCGAAATAAAAGCTACGGAATAAACGAAGACTAGCTAAAGGTGAGCTGATGATATGTGTTGGAAGTGTTTCCAAGGTTGATGTGATCAAGCATCGCACGAGCCCTCTACCATCGAGATCGGTGTTAAACCTAAATAATTGTTATTTGGTGTTTGCGTTGAACATAGACATGATTGGATTATGTCTATCACAATACAGTTATTCATTTAAGGAGAATAATGGTTACTCTGTTTATTTGAATAATACCTTCAATGGTCTTGCAACTAAAATGAATGGTTTATTGAATCTCGATCGTAGTGATACACATGTTCATGCCAAAAGATATAAGATAGTAATGATAGTACCACATACTTGTGGCACTGCCACTTGAGTCATATTGGTACAAAACACATGAAGAAGCTCCATGTTTATGGATCTTTGGACTCACTCGTTTTTGAAAAGTTTGAGACATGCGAACCATGTCTATTGGTGTATATGCATGAAGAAACTCCATGCAAATGGACCATTTGGACTCACTTGATTTTGAATCACTTGAGACATGCAAATCATACCACATGGGCAAGATGACTGAAAGCCTCGTTTTCAGTAAAATGGAACAAGAAAGCAACTTGTTGGAAGTAATACATTTTGATGTGTGAAGTCCAATGAGTGCTGAGGCACGCAGTGGATATCGTTATGCTCTTACTTCACGGATGATTTGAGTAGATACTGAGTATATTTACTTGATGAAACACAAGTTTGAATTATTGAATGGTTCAAGTAATTTCAGAGTGAAGTTGAAGATCATCGTGACAGGAGGATAAGATGTCTATGATATGATCATAGAGATGAGTATCTGAGTTACGAGCTTTGGCACGCAATTAAGACATTGTGGAAATTATTTCACAATTAAAACCGCCTGGAACACCATAGTGTGATGGTGTGTCCGAACATCATAGTTGCACCCTATTGGATATGGTGCATACCATGATGTCTCTTATCGAATTACCACTATCATTCATGGGTTAGGCATTAGAGACAACTGCACTCACTTTAATAGGGCACCATGTAATTCTGTTGAGACGACACCATTTGAACTATGGTTTGGAGAAACCTAAGTTGTCGTTTCTTAAAAGTTTGGGGCTGCGATGCTTATGTGGAAAAGTTTCGGGTTGATAAGCTCGAACCCAAAGCGGATAGAATGCATCTTCATAAGACACCCAAAACAGTTGGGTATACCTCGTAATTCAGATCCAAAAGCAATAGGGATTGTTTGTTGTATCGGGTCCTTTCTCGAGGAAAAGTTTGTCTCGAAAAGTTGAGTGGGAGGATGGTGGAGACTTGATATGGTTATTGAACCGTCACTACAACTAGTGTGTAGCAGGGCACAGGAAGTTGTTCCTGTGGCGCCCACACCAATTGAAGTAGAAGCTTATCATAGTGATCATGAAGTTTTGGATCAAGTCACTACCGTACCTCGTAGGGTGACAAGGATGCGTACTACTTCAGAGTGGTACAGTAATCCTGCCTTGAAGGTCATGTTGCTAGACAACAATGAACCTACGAGCTATGGAGAAGCGATGGTGGGCCCATATTCCGACAAATGGGTAGAAGCCATGAAATCCGAGATAGGATCCATGTATCAGAACAAAGCATGGACTTTGTGGACTTGACCGATGATCGGCAAGCCATTGAGATAAATGGATCTTTAAGAAGAAGACGGGCGTGGACGGTAATGTCACCGTCTATGAAGCTCGACGTGTGGCAAAGAGTTTTACACAAGTTCAAGGAGTTCACTACGATGAGATTTTCTCATCCGTAGCGATGCTTATGTCCGTCAGAATCATGTTAGCATTAGTTGAATTTATGAAATCTGGCAGATGGATGTCAAAACGAGTTTCCTCACCAGTTTTCGTAGGGAAAGGTTGTATGTGATACAATCAGAAAGGTTTTGTCGATCCTAAGGATGCTAAAAGGTATGCTAGCTCCAGCGATCCTTCCATGGACTGGAGCAAGCATCTCAGAGTCAGAATATGCGCTTTGATGAAATGATCAAAGATTTTGGGTTGGTACAAAGTTTATGAGAAACTTGTATTTCCAAAGAAGTGAGTGGGAGCGCTATAGTATTTCTGATAAGTATATGTTGTAAACATATTGTTGATCAGAAATGTTGTAGAGTTTCTAGAAAGCATAAAGGGTTGATTAAGGGAAAACCTGGATTAAGTTACTTGAACATTGAGCATCAAGATCTATGAGGATAGATCAAAAACGCTTAATGGTACTTTCAAATGAGCACATACCTTGACATGATCTTGAAGGTGTTCAAGATGAATCAGTCAAAGGAGTCCTTGCCTGAGTTGTAAGGTATGAAGTTAAGACTTAAAGCTCGACCACGGCAGAAGAGAGAGAAAGGACGAAGGTCGTCCCCTATGCTTTAGACGTAGGCTCTACATATGCTATGCTGAGTACCGCACCTGATGTGTGCCTTGCCACGTGTCTGGCAAGGGGGTATAAGAGTGATCCAGGAATGGATCATTGGACAACAGTCAAAATTGTCCTTGGAGTAATAAGGACATGTTTCTCGATTATGGAGGTGATAAAGAGTTCGACGTAAAGGGTTACGTCGATGCAAGCTTTAACACCTATCCGAATGAGTCTGAGTAGCAAAACGGATACGTATAGTGGAGCAACCATTTGGAATAGCTCCAAGTAGAGTGTGGAAGCAGCATTTACAATATGACCTAGAGATTTGCGAAGTACATATGGATCTGAATGTTGCAAACCCGTTGACTAAAACCCTCTCACAAGCAAAACATGATCAAACCCCAGAACTCATTGAGTCTTAATCACATGATGATGTGAACTAGTTTAGACACTAGTAAACTCTTTGGATGTTGGTCACATGGCGATGTGACCTGTGAGTGTTAATCACATGGCGATGTGAACTAGATTATTGACTCTAGTGTAAGTGGGAGACTGTTGGAAATATGCCCTAGAGGCAATAACAAATTAGTCATTATTATATTTCCTTGTTCATGATAATCGTTTATTATCCATGCTATAATTGTCTTGATAGGAAACTCAGATACATGTGTGGATACATAGACAACACCATATCCCTAGTAAGCCTCTAGTTGACTAGCTCGTTGATCAATAGATGGTTACGGTTTCCTGACCATGGACATTGGATGTCATTGATAACGGGATCACATCATTAGGAGAATGATGTGATGGACAAGACCCAATCCTAAGCCTAGCACAAAGATCGTGTAGTTCGTATGCTAAAGCTTTTCTAATGTCAAGTATCATTTCCTTAGACCATGAGATTGTGCAGCTCCCGGATACCGTAGGAATGCTTTGGGTGTACCAAACGTCACAACGTAACTGGGTGGCTATAAAGGTGCACTATGGGTATCTCCGAACGTGTCTGTTGGGTTGGCACGAATCGAGGGGATTTGTCACTCCGTGTGACGGAGAGGTATCTCTGGGCCCACTCGGTAGGACATCATCATAATGTGCACAATGTGACCAAGGGGTTATTCACGGGATGATGTTGATAGAGGCAAAGGTGTCCCGTCTTTCGATGAGATGGTGCATTTCGCTTTGGTGGAAGTCGACTTTGACGATCCGACTACGAACGTGCGAGGACATCGCGCCTTAGCAATCGCTAAACCAACTCCGAGAGGTTATTGACCACGCCGGAGCACGATCAACCTGACCACGAGGGTCTGTTTCCTGCGAGCAAACGAAGAACAAGCAAGAAACTGAGATTGCAATCTGGATATTGCGAATATAAGATGAAAGCTTTATTGATCAAGGTGGGGTTCTGTCACGCCTTTGTCTGGTCGTTGAACACAAACGAAGTACGCGAAGTTGCAGCTATGGCGAACTTTTAATCTAAACAAAACCCAAAGTCTAAACGATGCCCTAAGGGCTGTATATATGGAGGAAGAGGGGGGGATTTCGTGGCCCTTGGTGGAGGGGTCCGAAATCAACCCTATCTCTTGTTTCCCCACACATACGGACTCTAAAAATAGCCTATACTTATGTATTTCGAAATTACATGGGCCTGGCCCAATAATAAGGTGACGCAGCACCTAAAATAGCCTCAGGACGAAATTTATGAAGTGGCATCTTGTATATTTCGTCCAAGGCTTCATGCACACATTATGGTGGCTTCAAAGTCCTGAAATCATCACTTGTAACTCCGTTCTTGTTCCAATGTTCATCCTTCTCCAAGCTAGGCCCTTCATTTGTAAGCAAAACAAATGTATCCAATTTAGGCAGCATCATATTCTCATGAACATTAGAATCATTACCAAGAAACGAAAGTACCTGGTAATTTAGTTGGCGTGCACGAGCTCTAATAATTGGTCCAGTATGTATAGCAGCAGGGGCTGTGGGTGTAACAATTGTATTGATGTCCTCATCATCCTCCCCTTCTTGAAATGAAGTCGTCCTCGACGGAAGTTCATCTTCCTCACCCACATAATGCTTCAAATCTGCAATGTTAAAAGTGGGACTAACCCCAAAATCTGCAGGCAACTCAAGTTTATATGCATTATCATTTATTTTCTCTAACACCTTAAAGGGACCATCAGCACGTGGCATTAGCTTTGATTTGTGCAAATCAGGAAATCTATCCTTACGCAAATGTAACCAAACAAGATCTCCAGGTGCAAACACAACATGTTTTCTACCCTTATCTCCAGCAAGTTTATATTTAGCATTCATACGCTCAATGTTTTCCTTAGTTAACTCATGCATTTTTAAAATCAATTCAGCACGTTGTTTAGCATCAAAATTAACCTTCTCCGAAGATGGAAGAGGCAACAAATCAATAGGTGCACGAGGTAGGAAACCATACACAACTTCAAAAGGGCACATCTTAGTAGTAGAATGCAATGAACGATTATAAGCAAATTCAATATGAGGCAAGCATTCCTCCCACATTTTCTTATTATTCTTCAAAACAGCCCTAAGCATAGTAGACAATGTTCTATTGACTACTTCAGTTTGTCCATCAGTTTGGGGGTGGCAAGTAGTACTAAAAAGCAGTTTAGTCCCCAACTTAGCCCATAAACATCTCCAAAAGTGGCTAAGAAATTTAGTATCACGATCTGAAACAATAGTATTTGGCACACCATGCAAGCGAATAATTTCACGAAAGAACAAATCAGCAACATTAAGAGCATCATCGCTTTTATGACATGGTATAAAGTGTGCCATTTTCGAGAATCTATCCACGACAACAAATATGCTATCCCTCCCCTTCTTTGTTCGAGGTAAACCTAAAACAAAGTCCATAGATATATCCTCCCAAGGAACACTAGGTACAGGCAAAGGCATATATAAACCATGAGGATTGAGTCGTGACTTAGCTTTTTGACATGTAGTGCATCGAGCAATAAAACGCTCAACATCCCGTCTCATCTTTGGCCAAAAGAAATGTGTAGCAAGTACGTCCTCCGTCTTCTTCACGCCAAAGTGTCCCCTTAATCCTCCTCCATGCGCCTCCTGCAACAACAAAAGACGAACGGAGCTAGCTGGAATGCATAGCTTGTTAGCACGAAACACAAATCCATCGTTAACGACAAACTTGTTCCACATTCTTCCTTCTTTACAATTCTGCATTACATCTTTAAAATCAGCATCATGCACATATTGATCTTTGATGGTCTCCAAACCAAATATTTTGAAGTCAAGTTGTGAAAGCATAGTATAGCGACGAGACAATGCATCAGCAATAACATTTTCTTTTCCCTTCTTGTGTTTAATGACATAAGGGAAAGTCTCAATGAATTCAACCCATTTAGCATGTCTACAATTCAGTTTAGCTTGACTTTTAATATGTTTCAAAGATTCATGATCAGAATGTATAACAAACTCTTTGGGCCATAAATAATGTTGCCATGTTTCTAAAGTCCGAACAAGAGCATATAATTCTTTATCATAAGTAGAATAATTCAGACTAGGCCCACTCAATTTTTCAGAAAAGTATGCAACAGGTTTGCCATCTTGTAATAACACACCTCCTAATCCAATTCCACTAGCATCACATTCAAGCTCAAAAGTCTTATTAAAATCAGGAAGTTGGAGTAAAGGAGCATGTGTCAACTTATCTTTCAATACCGTGAAGGCTTCTTCCTGTGCGGTACCCCAAACAAAAGGCACATCCTTCTTTGTAAGCTCGTTGAGAGGTGCAACAATGGTGCTAAAATCTCTCACAAAACGCCTATAGAATCCAGCGAGGCCAAGAAAACTCCTCACTTGTGTGACCGTTTTGGGCTGCGGCCAACTCTCAATAGCTTCAATCTTGGCTTTGTCAACTTCAATTCCCTGTGGAGTAACAACATAGCCAAGAAAAGATACTCGGTCGGTGCAAAAGGTGCACTTCCCAAGGTTACCAAACAAACGTGCATCATGTAGAGCAATAAAAACAGCACGTAAATGTTCCAAATGTTCTTCCAAAGATCTGCTATAAATCAGTATGTCATCAAAGTAAACTACCACAAATCGTCCAATGAAAGCACGTAAAACTTCGTTCATTAATCTCATGAAAGTACTAGGTGCATTAGTTAACCCAAAAGGCATGACTAACCACTCATATAATCCAAACTTAGTTTTAAATGCTGTTTTCCATTCATCTCCCAATTTCATACGAATTTGATGATAGCCACTACGCAAATCAACTTTGGAGAATATTGTAGAGCCACTCAATTCATCAAGCATATCATCTAGCCTAGGAATAGGATGACGATAATGAATAGTAATATTATTAATGCCTCTACAATCAACACACATACATGATGTACCATCCTTTTTCGGCACTAGAATAATAGGAACAGCACAAGGACTAAGGGATTCGCGTATATAACCTTTGTCGAGAAGCTCTTGTACTTGGCGCATAATCTCCTTCGTCTCCTCTGGATTGGTACGGTATGGTGCACGGTTTGGCAGTGAAGCACCGGGAATTAAGTCAATCTGATGCTCAATCCCTCGAATAGGCGGTAATCCCGGTGGCACGTCTTGTGGAAAGACGTCAGCGAACTCCTGCAAAATGTTAGTGACAGCAGGAGGCAAAGAGGAAGGCACGTCCTCGAATGAAAATAATGCCTCTTTGCACACAAAAGCATAGCAAACAGATTTGCCAAAATCTAGCTCATCAATATCAGATTTGGTGGCAAATAAACATGCACTTTTCAATTTAATTTCAGAAGCAACACTAGATGGTTTATTGTTAGGCTTCATTTGTTGCTCAAATTCTTTTGCCACAATCTGATTTTCACTCTTATTCGTCTCCTGTTTTGCTTTATTAGCTCTATTAATATCATCTTTCAAAATGGAATCAGGAGTCATAGGAAGCAAAGTAATATTTTTATCCTTATGAACAAGAGTATAGTGATTGTTTCTACCATGGTGTACAGAATTTTTATCAAATTGCCATGGTCTACCAAGTAATAAGGAACATGCTTGCATAGGTACCACATCACAATCAACATAATCAGCATATGTAGAGATACTAAAATGCACACGAACAGTACGTGTTACCTTAACCTTGCCGCTGTTGTGATAGAGGCAAAGGTGTCCCGTCTTTCGATGAGATGGTGGATTTCGCTTTGGTGGAAGTCGACTTTGACGATCCGACTACGAACGTGCGAGGACGTCGCGCCTTAGCAATCGCTAAACCAACTCCGAGAGGTTATTGACCACGCTGGAGCACGATCAACCTGACCACGAGGGTCTGTTTCCTGCGAGCAAACGAAGAACAAGCAAGAAACTAAGATTGCAATCTGGATATTGCGAATATAAGATGAAAGCTTTATTGATCAAGGTGGGGTTCTGTGACGCCTTTGTCTGGTCGTTGAACACAAACGAAGTACGCGAAGTTGCAGCTATGGCGAACTTTTAATCTAAACAAAACCCAAAGTCTAAACGACGCCCTAAGGGCTGTATATATGGAGGAAGAGGGGGGAATTTCGTGGCCCTTGGTGGAGGGGTCCGAAATCAACCCTATCTCTTGTTTCCCCACACATACGGACTCTAAAAATAGCCTATACTTATGTATTTCGAAATTACATGGGCCTGGCCCAATAATAAGGTGACGCAGCACCTAAAATAGCCTCGGGACGAAATTTATGAAGTGGCATCTTGTATATTTCATCCAAGGCTTCATGCACCCATTATGGTGGCTTCAAAGTCCTGAAATCATCACTTGTAACTCCGTTCTTGTTCCCCTTGCGCATGCCATCATCTTCATGCTTGTTCTTGCTCCAATGTTCATCCTTCTCCAAGCTAGGCCCTTCATTTGTAAGCAAAACAAATGTATCCAATTTAGGCAGCATCATATTCTCATGAACATTAGAATCATTACCAAGAAACGAAAGTACCTGGTAATTTAGTTGGCGTGCACGAGCTCTAGTAATTGGTCCAGTATGTATAGCAGCAGGGGCTGTGGGTGTAACAATTGTATTGATGTCCTCATCATCCTCCCCTTCTTGAAATGAAGTCGTCCTCGACGGAAGTTCATCTCCCTCACCCAAATAAGGCTTCAAATCTGCAATGTTAAAAGTGGGACTAACCCCAAAATCTGCAGGCAGCTCAAGTTTATATGCATTATCATTTATTTTCTCTAACACCTTAAAGGGACCATCAGCACGTGGCATTAACTTTGATTTGCGCAAATCAGGAAATCTATCCTTACGCAAATGTAACCAAACAAGATCTCCAGGTGCAAACACAACATGTTTTCTACCCTTATCTCCAGCAAGTTTATATTTAGCATTCATGCACTCAATGTTTTCCTTAGTTAACTCATGCATTTTTAAAATCAATTCAGCATGTTGTTTAGCATCAAAATTAACCTTCTCCGAAGATGGAAGAGGCAACAAATCAATAGGTGCACGAGGTAGGAAACCATACACAACTTCAAAAGGGCACATCTTAGTAGTAGAATGCAATGAACGATAATAAGCAAATTCAATATGAGGCAAGCATTCCTCCCACATTTTCTTATTATTCTTCAAAACAGCCCTAAGCATAGTAGACAACGTTCTATTGACTACTTCAGTTTGTCCATCAGTTTGGGGGTGACAAGTAGTACTAAAAAGCAGTTTAGTCCCCAACTTTGCCCATAAACATCTCCAAAAGTGGCTAAGAAATTTAGTATCACGATCTGAAACAATAGTATTTGGCACACCATGCAAGCGAATAATTTCACGAAAGAACAAATCAGCAACATTAACAGCATCATCGCTTTTATGACATGGTATAAAGTGTGCCATTTTCGAGAATCTATCCACGACAACAAATATGCTATCCCTCCCCTTCTTTGTTCGAGGTAAACCTAAAACAAAGTCCATAGATATATCCTCCCAAGGAACACTAGGTACAGGCAAAGGCATATATAAACCATGAGGATTGAGTCGTGACTTAGCTTTTTGACATGTAGTGCATCGAGCAATAAAACGCTCAACATCCCGTCTCATCTTTGGCCAAAATAAATGTGTAGCAAGTACGTCCTCCATCTTCTTCACGCCAAAGTGTCCCATTAATCCTCCTCCATGCGCCTCCTGCAACAACAAAAGACGAACGGAGCTAGCTGGAATGCATAGCTTGTTAGCACGAAACACAAATCCATCGTTACCGACAAACTTGTTCCACATTCTTCCTTCTTTACAATTCTGCATTACATCTTTAAAATCAGCATCATGCACATATTGATCTTTGATGGTCTCCAAACCAAATATTTTGAAGTCAAGTTGTGAAAGCATAGTATAGCGACGAGACAATGCATCAGCAATAACATTTTCTTTTCCCTTCTTGTGTTTAATGACATAAGGGAAAGTCTCAATGAATTCAACCCATTTAGCATGTCTACGATTCAGTTTAGCTTGACTTTTAATATGTTTCAAAGATTCATGATCAGAATGTATAACAAATTCTTTGGGCCATAAATAATGTTGCCATGTTTCTAAAGTCCGAACAAGAGCATATAATTCTTTATCATAAGTAGAATAATTCAGACTAGGCCCACTCAATTTTTCAGAAAAGTATGCAGACATAGTCACTAGCGGAACGTTGAGCAACTAAACATTCATACCTGTCAGCATCTTCAGGAGCCATGTATTGCGTCTCATGATCAGAATCATCTCCACCATGTTCTTCACGTGTAATAAGAGCCAATGTCTCCTCATCATAGTCACTAGCGGACTCATATCCACCATCCGCGGTAGCAATCATCACACGCGGATATTTGCATTCCCTCGCATAATGACCTCCTCCCTTACAACGACGACAAATAATATCACTTGTGTGCCCTGTTGATGCCATGGAAGAAGAAGAACGCTGTGCAGGCCCCGCAGGTGCGCTCTTGGCAGATAATGGTGGTTGTGCCTGTTTTCTTGTATCACGGCTGGAGGTGGCACCGGATGGAGGTGCTGGTGCAGTTGAAGTAGAAGATGCACGTGGTGTCCATGATGAAGGTCGGCCTGCAGAAAAGTTAGTTCGCCCCAATGCTTGTCGATCCTGCACTTCACGTTCAGCTTTACAAGCAAAATGGAATAAACGAGTGATATTAGTATACTCCTTATAGTCTAGAATGGTCTGAATCTCTCTATTTAATCCACCCAGAAAACGTGCAAGCATAGCTTCATTCTCCTCAACAATACCACATCTAATCATGCCAGTTTGTAATTCCTGATAATATTCTTCTACAGAATTTTTTCCTTGTCTTAAGCGCTGTAATTTTTGAAGCAATTCACGTTGATAATATGGTGGAACCCAACGCGTACGCATAGCAGTTTTCAAAGCAGCCCAAGTAGTTGGAATAGGATACAATCTACAATGTTCAGACCACCATACACATGCAAAACTAGTGAAAGCACAAACAGCAGCAGCAACTCGTCTCTCCTCAGGATATTGTAAACATGTAAATCGTTGTTCAGTTTCTAACTCCCAAGTAAGATATATATCAGGAACATATCTACCCTCAAATGGTGGAATATTCAATTTCAATTTAGGAATATGGACATCATCTCGTACCTGAGGTGGTGGTGCAGGCCTACCATTAGGAATATATACCTGAGGTCGACCTGCTGGTGGTGGTGCTGGTGGCTGCTCGTAGATCTGATTTTGATCAACCTCATCCTCATAATCGCCCGCATACTCATCATCCTCCTGGGTACCAGCAACAGCAGTAGCAGGAGCCACAGAAGTATCAACAGCAGCACCAACAGTTTGGCCAAACGCAAGAGGAACACGGCTCGCTCGGTGAAGGTCTATTTCGCGACGTGGAGGTAGTCGTTGTTGTTGTTGTTGGAGAGGTGCGTTAGGTGCAGCGGGTGGTGGTGGTGGAAGACGCGCGAGCAATTCATTAAATCTGTTATCGAGCTTTGTTTCGAACGTCTTCTCAAGGCCAGTGATCTTCTCCATGGCCTCTTCAAAATTCTTCAGCACATCTTGCACCTGTTCAGTCATCATTTGCTGAAACTTATCATGAAGCTCCTTGTTCGATAAATTCTCCCAGTCAATCTCGTCGGCTTGTGATCCTGGCATGGTTAGCAGCAATAGAAACACACAAGAATATGATCCTACAGACTACGAACAAGTGGTGGTGGTGGGTGTCACAAATCTGTCAAGCAAAACTCAAATTCTTACCAGTTCTTACCCAGCAACAGGCGGTGATCGGCAACCGTTGTAGTCAAAACTCTCAAAGCTTGGATAGAGCGATTACCAGGGAGAGTCAAACGCACGACGTAGATGTATGTGGAGCTGGGAAGGCTTATACTATGGTAGCAAAAAGGGTCAGCAATAATCAATTCAGAGATGCAAAGTTGAATAAACGCTCAACGACGGTACTGTGCTGGTCCTAGGCTAGACTGTGCTAGAGACGCGAGCCTAGAACACCAACAAAATCACGGCGCGGCACGTAAACAAGGGAAAAGCACACTCTGAATTTTTTTTCGCTCTTTTTTTTCGCTCTTTTTTTTGCGCTGTTTTTTTTTTGCGAAAAATCACTATAATGGCGAGTGTCTCAAAACTCTTCCTAGCTCAAACTGACAGGATGGGCACGAAATTTTTCGACCAATTTTTTTTTTTCGACTGCCCGGACCCAAAAACTGGAAACGGGTCAAAAAAAACTTCCTATAATGGCACCTGTCTCAAAACACTCAGAAACACCTAAAAATAATATAGCCAGAAATTTTTTCGAAAAATGCGTTTTCGAAAAATTTTGGGCCTAAACGGAGCGTGGCTACCCGACTCCGGCAAGGAAACACGAATCGGAAACTAGATGGATCTCGAAAACAACCCTAATAAGCAAGGAACTCGGATTGGTGGTGGATATATGGTGGTGGTATATGGCAGCGGTGGTGGTAGCGGTGGTAGTATATGGATATGGATCGGTGGTGGTATATGGACACGGATTGGTGGTGGTATATGGATACGGATTCGGAGCGGTGGTGATAGATGGCAGGGGCGATGATGATGGTGCGGCGGCGGCGTGACAACTTATGACCAGAACTCGAAACTCTAAAAGACTAGACTCTAAGACCAGCAACTAGACACGACGGTGCAACCGCAAATTCAACAAAGCAAAACCCTAAAAAGATTATGCAAAGGCTCAGATTGGTTCGGATATGATGAACTAACCCTAATTTTTTTTGTGGCTTTTTCGTGGTCTGTAGGTATGAAGAACAGACTCGATCTAAACTACAAAAAACTGTAAAATCTCACCGAGCAACCTGGAAATCTGATACCACTTGATAGAGGCAAAGGTGTCCCGTCTTTCGATGAGATGGTGGATTTCGCTTTGGTGGAAGTCGACTTTGACGATCCGACTACGAACGTGCGAGGACGTCGTGCCTTAGCAATCGCTAAACCAACTCCGAGAGGTTATTGACCACGCCGGAGCACGATCAACCTGACCACGAGGGTCTGTTTCCTGCGAGCAAACGAAGAACAAGCAAGAAACTGAGATTGCAATCTGGATATTGCGAATATAAGATGAAAGCTTTATTGATCAAGGTGGGGTTCTGTGACGCCTTTGTCTGGTCGTTGAACACAAACGAAGTACGCGAAGTTGTAGCTATGGCGAACTTTTAATCTAAACAAAACCCAAAGTCTAAACGATGCCCTAAGGGCTGTATATATGGAGGAAGAGGGGGGGATTTCGTGGCCCTTGGTGGAGGGGTCCGAAATCAACCCTATCTCTTGTTTCCCCACACATACGGACTCTAAAAATAGCCTATACTTATGTATTTCGAAATTACATGGGCCTGGCCCAATAATAAGGTGACGCAACACCTAAAATAGCCTCGGGACGAAATTTATGAAGTGGCATCTTGTATATTTCGTCCAAGGCTTCATGCACACATTATGGTGGCTTCAAAGTCCTGAAATCATCACTTGTAACTCCGTTCTTGTTCCAATGTTCATCCTTCTCCAAGCTAGGCCCTTCATTTGTAAGCAAAACAAATGTATCCAATTTAGGCAGCATCATATTCTCATGAACATTAGAATCATTACCAAGAAACGAAAGTACCTGGTAATTTAGTTGGCGTGCACGAGCTCTAGTAATTGGTCCAGTATGTATAGCAGCAGGGGCTGTGGGTGTAACAATTGTATTGATGTCCTCATCAGATGTGTTACGGAACGAGTAAAGAGACTTGCCATAACGAGATTGAACAAGGTATCGGTATACCGACGATCGAATCTCGGGCAAGTACTATACTGGTAGACAAAGGGAATTGTATACGGGATTGATTGAATCCTTGACATCATGGTTCATCCGATGAGATCATCATGGAACATGTGGGAACCAACATGTGTATCCAGATCCCGCTGTTGGCTATTGGCCGGAGAGTTGTCTCGGTCATGTCTACGTGTCTCCCGAACCCGTAGGGTCTACACACTTAAGGTTCGATGACGCTAGGGTTATAGGGAATAGGATATACGTGGTTACCGAATGTTTTTCGGAGTCCCGGATGAGATCCTAGACGTCACGAGGAGTTCCGGAATGGTCCGGAGGTAAATATTTACATATGGAAAGTTGTTGTTCGGGTTCCGGGAAAAGTTTGGTTTTTTTTGGTATTGTACCGGGAAGCTTCCAGAAGGTTCCGGAGGATTTCGGAGGGGTCTGGAGGTCCAGAAAATGTTCCACCACGTCCAATACAGTAGCATGGGCTGTAAGGGGGCGCCCTAGGCTTAATGGGCCAGGGGAACCAGCCCCCCAAGGCCCATGCGCATGGGAGAGGGGAAACCCTAAGGGGGAGGGCCTCCACTTGTCTTGGGAGGCACTCCTCCCCCCTTGGCCGCCGCCCCCAACCCTAGATGGGATCTAGGGTGGCCGGCCCCCCTCTCTCCCCACCTATAAATAGTGGAGGGGTGGGAGGGCAGCCGCACCCAAGTTCTGGCGCAGCCCTCCCCCTCTCCCAAGTCCTCCTCCTTTCCCGCGGTGCTTGGCGAAGCCCTGCAGGATTGCCATGCTCCTCCACCACCACCACGCCGTCGTGTTGCTGCTGGACGGAGTCTTACCCAACCGCTCGCTCTCTCCTTGCTGGATCAAGGCATGGGAGACGTCACCGGGCTGCACGTGTGTTGAACGCGGAGGTGTCGTCCGTTCGGCACTAGGATCATCGGTGATTTGGATGACGATGAGTACGACTCCATCAACCCCGTTCACTTGAATGCTTCCGCTTAGCGATCTACAAGGGTATGTAGATGCACTCCCCTTTCCCTCGTTGCTAGTTTACTCCATAGATTGATCTTGGTGATGTGTAGAAAATTTTGAATTTCTGCTACGTTCCCCAACAGAAGCGTGAGATCCACAACCTCACCTAGGGCAACAAAACTATGGAAGCTTATCGGTGGGAGTTTCTGGACTTGTCCCGCTATGCTGAAGAAGACATGGCAACTGATCCACGCAGACAGGAGAAGTTCTGTGATGGCCTTTAGGCTGACATCAAGCTTGCACTGCTAGTGCATGACTTTGCCGATTTCGCCTCCTTGGTGAACAAGGCCATCAATGTCAAGACTGGTCTGCAGGAACACCAGAGCTCTCACAGGCACAACCGTGACACGGGCTCATATTCGGGCCCACCCTCGCAGAAGCATAAGATATGGATCCCAAACAGTATGTACTGTCCATCTGCACCTGCTCCAAGGCAGACCTATGTTGCACCTCGTCTGCCGCCTCCACCATCTAGGCAGCCAAGGTTTCCAGCTCCACCACCCCGAGCTCCTGCTCCCACTCCCAATAATGGTCTGTGCTTCAGGTGTGGTCAGCTAGGACACCGTGCTAGGGAATGCAACCAGAACCAGAATCAACTGGCCCTTCCAGCAGCTGGCCGTGGTAACAACCGGCCCTGCAACAACAATGCCATGTCTTATGGTCGTGTTCATGCCAACCACGTTGATTTGAACGAAGCTCAAGACCAGCCTGCTACTATGATGGGTACACTCCTTGTAAATTCAGTACCAGCATCCGTTTTATTTGATACAGGAGCATCGTATTCATTCATGTCAACAGATTTTGCATTCATGCATGGCATTAAAAGCGAAGACATGAACGCTTCGCTATTAGTACACACCCCTGCGGGCCAATGTCGGACCTCCATGATTTGCAACGACGTCCCCGTTGAAATCGAAGGACTAGAATTTCTTGTCTCTCCCATCGTACTGAAGTCCTGTAGCATTGATCTCATTCTGGGAATGAATTGGTTAAAAGCGCATACTGCTTCTATAGTTTGCGCCACTAAGACCATCCATCTGCTACACCCTTCTGATGAAATAATTAGCTACAAAGCTTGTCTGGTTCAGAATGCCGAGGCAAGGCTTTATGCCTTGAATGCATTAAACGCTGCACCCCTCGAGGGCATTGAAAATATTCCCGTCGTTCATGAATTTCAAGACGTCTTTCCTGAAGAACTTCCAGGGATCCCCCTTGTTAGAGCTGTCGAATTCATCATCGACTTGAAACCAGGCACCACTCCTATAGCCAAGCGCCCCTACAAGATGCCGCCGCATGAACTCATTGAGCTTAAGGAGGAAATTGACAAATCTCTTCGCAAAGGTTTCATTCGCCCAAGTTGCTCTCCTTGGGGAGCACCTTCTCTCTTTGTCAAGAAGAAGGATGGGACAAACCGATTGGTCCAAGACTACCTCCCATTAACCAGGCTACCATTCAGAACAAGTATCATCTTCTTCGGATCAATGATTTGTATGATCAACTGGCTGGTTCGTCAGTGTTCTCTAAACTCGACTTGAGGTTGGGTTACCACCAGATCCATGCTCGCGAAGAGGATATCCCAAAGACCGCATTTGTGACTCGCTATGGATCATACGAGTACACCGTCATGTCTTCTGGATTAACCAATGCTCCAGCCACCTTCTCTCGTCTGATGAACTATATCTTTATGGAATACCTCGACAAGTTTGTCGTGGTTTATCTGGATGATATCCTTGTATATTCCAGGAATGAAGAAGAACATGCTGAACATCTTCGTCTTGTTCTGGAAAAGCTTAGAGAGCATCAACTCTATGCCAAGTTCTCCAAGTGTGAATTCTAGCTTCCCGAAGTAACCTATCTTGGGCATGTCATCTCCAAGGATGGTATTTCCATCAACCCCGAGAGAGTTCAGGCTATTCTCGGTTGGACTCCTCCGAAGAATGTCAAGCAATTCAGAAGTTTTCTCGGACTCGCCAGCTATTGCCGTCGATCATCGAGAACTTCTCCAAGATTGCTAGACCTCTGACTAACCTGCTTCATAAGGGCGTCAAGTTTGAGTGAGCGGAAAAGTGTCAGGAAAGTTTCCAGGCGCTCAAAGACAAGTTGACTTCTACCCCAGTGCTTGCTCCTCCAAATACTAAGAAGGACTTCGTCATCTATTGTGATGCTTCACGTCAATGCCTAGGCACTGTCCTAATGCAGGAGCGTAAAGTGATTGCTTATGCCTCTCGGCAGTTGCGCCCTCACGAAGAGAACTATCCAGTTCACGACCTCGAGCTTGCTGCTGTTATACACGCACTGAAACAGTGGCAACATTACCTTCTCGGTAATTGTTGCGAGATCTTCACCGACCACCAAAGTCTGAAGTATATATTTACTCAGCCAGACCTGAACCTCCGTCAGCAGAGATGGATGGAGACTATTGCAGATTTTAACTTGGGTATTTCGTATACCCCAGGCAAGGCTAATGTAATGGCTGATGCCTTGAGCCGCAAATCATATTGCAACCACCACCAGGTCCACAAAGTTCAGCCCTCGCTTGTTGAAGAATTCAGAAAGTTGAACCTCCATATTGTTCCTCCTGGTGCACTCGCTCCCCCTCCCCAGAGTTTCAAAAGATGAATCTTCGTGTTGTTCCTCAGGGTTCTCTAAATACCCTCGCTGTCGTGCCAGATCTCGTGGGCGATATCAAGACTATTCAACATTATGACTCTGAAGTCGAGAAGATTAAACGCTATCTCTCAGAAGGAAAGCCCTCATTCTTCACTATTGCCGATGATGGCGCCTTGTACTTCAAAGGCTGCCTAGTGGTGCCACGTGCAAGTGAAAACATGAATCTGACTCCAAGGGTTATGAAAGAAGCCCATGATACACCCTTGTCTATTCATCCCGATAGCACCAAGATGTACCAAGACATTCGTCAAAGATTCTGGTGGTCTAATATGAAGCAAGACATTGCTCGTTATGTTGCTGAGTGTGACGTTTGTCGTTGTATCAAAGCAGAGGATCAACGGCCTGCTGGAACTTTGCAACCTATCTCTATTCCTGAATGGAAATGGGACCATGTGGAAATGAACTTCGTCACTGGATTTCCCAAATCGCAGAAAGGTAATGATGCTATTCTTGTCGTCATTGACCGACTTTCCAAAGTTGCACATTTTCTGGCTGTCAAAGAAACGATCACTGCTAGTCAGCTGGCAAACCTCTACATGTCCAGAATTGTCTCGCTTCATGGTATTCCATTGGTTATCAGTTCAGACCGAGGCAGTTTATTCACTTCAAGATTCCGGGCAAGTTTCCAAGAAGCTATGGGGACTCATCTTTCTTTCAGCACTGCTTTTCACCCTCAGTCGCAAGGGCAAGTTGAATGTGTCAACCAAGTTCTCGATGACATGCTTCGAGCTTGTGTTATTTCCTTCGGCAAGAAATGGAAGGAATCTTTCCCGTATGCTGAGTTCTCTTATAATAATAGCTATCAAGCTAGTATGAAGATGGCCCCCTTAGAGGTCTTATATGGATGAAAGTGCTGAACCCCTCTGAACTGGTCAAAAAACTGGGGAACGTCCACTCTTCGGTCCGTAGGTTATCCAACATGCCGAAGAACAAGTTCGCATAATTCGCGAGAATCTCAAGACAGCTCAGTCACGTTAGAAGAGTCAGTATGACCGTCATCATAAGGACATGGTCTATCAACCTGGCAAAAAGGCTTATCTTCGAGTCACACCAATGGAGGGTGCTCACCGCTTCGGGATCAAGGGAAAGCTAGCTCCTCGCTATATTGGTCCTTTCACTATTCTGGAAAGGCGTGGAAAAGTGGCATACTAACTGGAGCTTCCGCTGAACCTTTCTCGGGTTCACGATGTGTTATACGTGTCACAGCTCTGCCGTTGCTTCAAGGACCCAATCCGAGGAGTGGATCATGAAGTGATCGAATTGAAATAGGACCTCTCCTATAAAGAGCATCCGGTCCGCATTCTCGACCAAGCTAAACGCGGCACACGTCAGAAAGCGATCATGTTCCTCAAAGTCCAGTGGTCGCACCATTCTGAAGATGAAGCCACTTGGGAACGAGAGGATCGTCTGCGTGAAGAATACCGCGCACAATTTCCATCTACCTCCTAAATCTCGGGACGAGATTTCTTGTAGTGGAGGAGATTCGTAACGCCCGAATAATTATGCTACAGTAAAACTCTACTAATGATGCCACGTCACCTCCATTACTGTTGCTAATCTTTCGTTACTTAAAAACCGATTCAAAAGTCAATTCAAAATATGGCAAACAACAAAAGTTTTCAAACCTTGAAACAAAAATGTTCGGTGGGTGCCAAATATTGCACTGGTAATTATTGTGGAGTAAACACAATTTTAGAAAAGGTCTAAATACTTAAACTGAATTAAAACAGAAAATAAAAATAAAAAAAGAAATAAAACATAGCAAAAAAAAGGAAAGAGAAAAGAAACCTCCCCCAAACCCCCGTGGGCCAACTGGCCGAGCTAGCCAGCCGGCCAGCCCAACTGGCCCATCCGGGCCAGCCCACTCCCCCGTCCCCCCTTCCCTGTTCCCCCGATCAGGGTTGGAACAGGGGCATGTCCCCGCCTAACCACCTCGCCGGCAGCGATGCCGGGAGGGGATAAGGCCGCCACGCCCCCGCCTCCTCGATCCCCTCTCCCACTCGCCCCCGCTCTCCCTCTCGGTCCCTGCGCCTCCCTCTCCCCTCAGATCCACCTTGCAGCCTCTCCTTCCCCTTCGTATCCGAGCGCCACCACTGCCATGGCTCCAGCCTAGCCACGGCCGTCGTGCCCACCTCGCCGTCCCACTGTGTCTCCAAGGGCCGCCGTCGTCTGCTGCTTCGACTCGTGCAACCTGTTGGAGTTCAAAGCTACCGCAACGCCATGACGTCGTCGTCTTCCTCCTCTACTCCAACGAGCTTCGTCGCCACTCTTCACCAACTCCGATGACGCCCCTCTGCTGCTACTAAACCATTCACCGACCACCGTGCATGCCACTAGGTGAGCTGCCTCCCTCCTCCACCCTCTAGCTCCCCTAGCTCGTGTTGTAGCTAGCTCGTCGTCATGCCTGGGCTCTGGTCGCCGCGGTGTACCTCGCCGCCGTGGCCACATCCGCCGTCACGCTCGCCCGAGCTCACCGTTGTGCTCCTGGGGTTCCTAGGAGCCCAATGCGCCTGCGCATGCTCCCTCCCGTGCCTCCTAACGCCGTCCCCGATGAGCGCCCGAATGCATCACCGCGGAGCTCACCACTGGCAAGGCTCCGGTGACCTTTTGGTCACGGGCTCAACCATGTTGCACTCCCCACGCCGCATAGATACTCCCCAGCCTCTCCATTTGCTTGCTTGCGCGCTGCAGCTTCGATTTTCATCGAGCACCCATGCACGCCACTGCCTCCGCCTCTCGCCGGCGCCGATTCCATCCGAGTCCGGCGATGCTAAGGCCACCACTGGACGCAGCGCTGTGAGCTCGTTCGACCGCACCTAGCCCCGCTCCTCCCGAGCCCCATAGCACGATTTCGGCCAACTCCGGCGAGGGGCCGCCGTTGTTTTGGTCACCGGAGTCGCTCCGGCGGCGGCCGTTAACGTGGCCTGCCGCTGGGGTCAGCAGGGTCACTGCCTGGTGGCCCCAGGGGCCTGGCTGGCCCAGTTGACCCTGGTCAACTTGCTGACTGGGCTGGTCCTAACAGCTGACCAGTGGCCCCCACCCTATAAGCTAATTAAATTAGTTAAATTAATTAATCTAGGCTAATTAGTCACTGACTAATGGGGCCCACACTTAGTTAATCATTATTAGTTTTGAACAAATCCTTTTCCAGCTCTGACTCAATGACAGGTGGGTCCCACTGGACCCACAAGTCAGTTTTGACTCTAGTCAACCGCACTGTTGACTGCTGACATCACACATACGTCATGCTGATGTCATCCCATACTATTCTGGATAACGTTGATTTAAATTAATTAAATAATATTCCAGAAAATGATTAAAACTTTAGAAAACCATAGATAATAAACCGTAGCTCGGATGAAAATACTTTCTACATGAAAGTTGCTCAGAATGACGAGACGAATCCGGATACACAGCCTGTTCGTTCACCACACACCCCTAACATATCGAACAAACAACTTCCCCCTCCAGTCCATCTGTCCAAAAACACGAAAGATCGGGAATACTTTCCGGATGTTTTCCCCCTTCGCCGGTATCACCTACTACCGCGTTAGGGCGGACCTAACACCGCTCATTGTCATGTCATGCATCGTCATGCTTATGTTTGCATTGCATTTACTGTTTCTTCCCCCTCTTCTCTCCGGTAGACTACGAGACCGACGCTGCTGCTGCCTAGTTCGACTACGGAGTTGACGACCACTCGTTCTTGCCAGAGCAACCAGGCAAGCCCCCCCCCCCTTGATCACCAGATATCGCCTATTCTTCTCTCTACAAGCGAAGAACAATATATGAAAAGCTCGTAGGCAATGGATCAGTGATGGATAATTATGCCAGATACGATTCATCATGTAATAGCTATAATAGAGGGTGACATAGAACTAGCTCTAATTCATAAATGTAATGTAGGCATGTATTCCATAAATAGTCATACGTGCTTATGGAAAAGAATTGCATGACATCTTTTGTCCTACCCTCCTGTGGAAACGAGGTCCTAGCGGAAACTAAGGGATATTAAGGCCTCCTTTTAATAGAGAACCGGAACAAAGCATTAGCACATAGTGAATACATGAACTCCTCAAACTACGGTCATCACCGAGAAGTATCCCGATTATTGTCACTTTGGGGTTGTCGGATCATAACACATAATAGGTGACTATAGACTTGCAAGATAGGATCAAGAACACACATATATTCATGAAAACATAATAGGTTCAGATCTAAAATCATGGCACTCGGGCCCTAGTGACAAGCATTAAGCATAGCAAAGTCATAGCAACATCAATCTCAGAACATAGTGGATACTAGGGATCAAACCCTAATAAAACTAACTTGATTACATGGTAAATCTTATCCAACCCATCACTGTCTAGCAAGCCTATTATGGAATTACTCACGCACGGCGGTGAGCATCATGAAATTGGTGATGGAGGATGGTTGATGATGACGACGGCGACGAATCCCCCTCTCCGGAGCCCCGAATGGACTCTAGATCAGCCCTCCCGAGGGATATTAGGGCTTGGCGGCGGCTCCATGTCGTCAAACGCGATGAAACTTTCTCTCTGATTTTTTTCTCCCCGAACGTGAATATATGGAGTTGGAGTTGAGGTCGGTGGAGGTCCAGGGGGCCCACGAGATAGGGGGGCGCCCCCTGTCTCGTGGACAGGCCTTGGGCCCCTAGTCTTGATTCTTTCGCCAAAAATTCTTATTAATTCCAAAAAGTGCCTCTGTGGATTTTCAGGACATTCCGAGAACTTTTCTTTTCTACACATAAAACAACATCATGGCAGTTCTGTTGAAAACAGCGTCAGTCCGGGTTAGTTTCATTCAAATCATGCAAGTTAGAGTCCAAAACAAGGGCAAAAGTGTTTTGAAAAGTAGATACGTTGAAGACGTATCAGCCCCCGGAGTAATGGCCAGGCTGAACGCGCCAACGTGGAGGTCCTGAGAGGCCTCAAGACAAGAAACTTCAAGAAGAAGCTGGAGGCCTGCGGCAGGGGCTGGCACGATGACCTCCAGTCTGTGTTGTGGTCCATACGCACCACCGCCACCAAACCAATGGGCGAGACCCCATTATTCCTCGTCTACAGAGCAGAAGCGGTTCTCCCTCACGAGGTCATGCGTCGCTCCGTGCAGGTCCTGGCATTTGATGAGGCGCAGTAGGGCGCCATGCGGGGGATGGACCTCGTGCTGTGGGAGGAATGCCGCCGTGAAGCCATGCTCGGGCGGCAAGGTACTAGCACGCGCTGCGGCGGTATCACTGTTGCAACATCCGCCCCAGGACGCTTGAGGTAGGTGACCTCGTACTCAGGCGGGTGCTCTCCAAGGAAGGAATGCATAAGCTTTCACCCATGTGGGAGGGCTCGTTCAAGGTTGTCCACATCTCCAGGCCTGGCGGCGCGCGCCTGGAGACTTGTGATGGGGTGCCCATCCCGAACGGCTGGAACATTCAACACCTCCGGAAGTTCTACCCCTGAAGAAAGGCCGAGTGCCTGTGAAGAAGGCCCAGTGCCTGTGAAGCTCGCCGCCCGAAGAAAGCCCGGTGCTTGTGAAGAAGGCCCAGTGCCTGTGAAGCTCGCCTCCCGTGACACTCTCATGTAATAATGAGTGGGGTTGTACACGCCCCGGAGTCTCAAGAGTGCCGCCCTTGGGCCTCGGGGGCTCCCGCACACGCTAGTGACAGCAGTTAGCTCTGCGCTGGTGAGAAGACGTCGAAGACTAGTCTAGGTGCTGGGCGCGGCTTTTCATTTGCTTTCTATAGTTGGCTCGCTTTTCTTTGTTTGAACCTTGATTGAAGTTGCTTCCGATGTTATTTGATGGTTCTACCCGTCGTCTTCTGCCCCTGTTCTCTGTTTTTGGCTCTTTTGTCTGACTCGCTCTCTCTCTCTCTCTCGCAAGCCTCGGGAGGGGCTGCGCGGGTGCCCTCGTGAGCCCTTCCTCCTCTTATTTTCGCGAGGCTCTCTCATTCAAGTTTGCAGCAGGAGCACCCCTCCCAGTCCGTGCCCCTCGGGCATCGCGACACGAAGGGACGGGCCATGGCCAGCAACCCTCGCGACCAAGGTTCGGAAATGATTCTCCCAACGAATTTTTTGCAGCTCTTAAGGCGCCTGGCAAGGCCTGAAGCAGGCACCTCGCGAGGCAGAAACCACTTCAAACGTACCAAGCTAAGTTGTTCCTGCGCACAGACGCATAACAACAACACCATAACACAGCACAGGAACAATAAAATGCAGCACGGTAACTTGGGGATCATAGTCTATTGCACGCCCCCACAGGGCCCCATACTTCCCTCTCTCGATGCAGGAAATGAACAAAACAAAACAAAAGCGGCACGCGCCTTGCAACAGCTCGCGAGGAGGGATCCGCGGCGTCCTCCTGAGCTCAGTCAGACTCCGCCTCACGCTTCACCAGAGCGCGACGATGGGACGACCCGCCGCCGCCCTCAAGGCGGGCACGGCGGCGTGGTGGTTGATCATAGCCACCGCTGCAGGAGCTGTCACCGGAGGAGGAGCCGCTGAAGCTTTACGAGCTGCGGTCGCCACCAGAAGCGGGTTCGCCTTCGCCCTCGCCACGACTGTCGCCATGGCCGAGCACCTTATCACCATCGTTGTCTTCAGGGAAGCACCCAACACGAGGCCATCTTCTCCGAACACCGTCATGTAGAGGGTCGCTTCGCCGTCATACTTGAAGTGGAGGGTGCACCGCCTGCCTAGACCACGTGCACGGGCAAATGTCTGCCAGCCCCGGGCCAGGGCTATGTTGCTGGCGACGGAGATCTCCACTGTGACCCAGGAGGCCTTGCTGCAGCAGCCATCCGCTTGCAACCAGAGCCCACTTGGGCCAGCGGCCGGCAGTTCGCCGGCGAATGAGTGAGGGATCTGAAGCCAGTTACCGGCCGGGTTATCCGACTACACAACAAACTCCGGCAGCACCTCCGCTGAGTGGAAGCGCGACCGAAGAGGCCGCACAGCCGTGGCATGCCTTCCCCCACCAACCGGGTTGCCTCGACGTGGGCAGCCACCACCGCATGAAGGGCCACCGCCGCGACCATGGGAAGCCACAGCAGGGGTCGCGAGATGCTTGCGAGGATGACCGCGGCCGCGTTTGGGCGGAGGAGAGCCAGGCCCTTCCTGGTGAGCCTTCCCCTTGTCCGCGGTCGAAAACCTCTCCACGGGCGCCATGGGGGGCACTGCAAACAACAGGAGCGAGGAAGGAGAAGCGGGCAGGCGGAGCAAGAAGAGATGGGCAACGGGGGCTCTCGCCCCTCCTCATTTAAAGCCAAAGGGAGGCCAACCGTCGACCTCCATTATCGCAGGTAATGATGACCCTTTTTGCATGCAGCAGGGACTCGTCAAGTCGGGCAGTTGCCGAGGCAGCGTGGGAAAGTGGAGACGCCCACGTCCAATCAGTCGCCACGTGTCAACCAAGGACGCAGGCTGTTGGGGGCCAGCAGCACTTCGCCCTTGCCCTTTTCCTTCGCCGCTAAGCCAAGTCCGAGCGCGCCATGGGCCCGGGGGCTACTGTCGGCACTCTAGGAACAGGGGTCCCCAGGCTTGCCTACCTGCAGCCCGCGGCGTGGCTCAACCAGTGGCCCAATACGACTCATCTTCATCAACCAACACTCAAGACCCTCACGAGGGGCCAAGCCTCGCGGGGCGGATGATGCAAGGCCTCCTCAGGGGCGGCCTCACCAGGCAGGCTCGCGAGGAGGCGGAGAGATCAAGGCGAAGGGTACCTCGCGAGGTCCTCATGACGCAAGCCATGACGGCCAAGGCCAGGCGGGCGCCAGCCCGCACAGTGTCCTCGTTTCCCCTTTGGTGCAAAGGGCGCAAGCGCAGGCGCGGAGTACTAAGGCATCAGGCAAAGGTTTCTATATCGGTGCAACTAGGCCAAGACCAGCAGGACGGAGGTCACCATGGAGCCCAAGACGACGTCACCACCAGCGCTTTTGGCAGGCGAAGACCACCCTTAGTCAGGATAGCTTGTACTAGTTGTCCCCTTTCAAAATGGCCATTGTTGGATCCATTCCCGCTCAATATTTGGGAAGAGGACCAGGGCCTCTATAAATAGGGCTAGCCACCACCATAGAGAGGACGGATCGATTCCTCCCCAAGCACACCAACAAGCACAAGAACACCTCTCCTCACGAGGTTATTCTTCCCTTGTACTGTTCATCATCAGCCCAAGAGGCAATCCACCACCACACATAGGAGTAGGATATTAGACCACAACGGTGGCCCGAACCTGTATAAATCTCGTGTCTCTTGTGTTGTTCATCGAGCTAGCTTAGAGATCGCGACGAGGCTGAGGGCGTGTTTTGGCAGGGAGAGATCTTCGTGCGCACCCTAGTGTTCGAACCTTAAGGGTTTTGCCGGAACCCGATATCCGACAAGCACACCTCCCCTACTCCTCCATCATAGGTGTTTGCTCTAACTTGGCACTATTATATGTTGTTGCATGTTGCGTATGATGTCTAGCTTGTATTGCTTCTAACTTTGTTGAATTGCATCTTCTTACTTTACACATAATGCCTGTAAATATGACACATGTTCCTGTTTCTTGAACATACTATATCTGATCACACCATGTTCTTACATCAAATTACTGTTCTTGCATATCCCGTATCAGTCACTTATGATAAGGCACCTTTAAGTGGCCTTTGTGATATTGGTTGCATCTTGCATATGATTTCTAGCATGTACTACTTCTAATTTGTTGAAACGCCAGATAGTTTGAACTTAGCAAAGTGATATTAGTTGCATCTTCCATAGGGTGTCTAGCTTGTAGTGCTTCCAATTTGTTGAAATGCCTTCTGCTTAGTTATCACATCATAGGTGTGAGTATGTCACGCCGTCCTATTTTTCATACATATTCCATCCCCGTATCATGACTTTGGCTTTCATCAGACTAGTGTTCACCGGTGTCATGCATGAATGAGTTCTGATGAGCGAATTTTATTCCTTTTTCTCGTGGGTTTGACCTCACAATGCAAAATCAATAAAGTAGAAGGAAATTGGTAAGGCATTGGATGATGGTGGTCTTTCTGAGCAACTAAAACGGAGGGTCTCTACATATTCTACTCCGCCATCCTCCCAACAAGAGTCGCAAGACAACGCAAGGGTAGACAGTCAATGTAGTTATGTAGATGATGAGAACATCTCCCCTACTCCACCATCACAGGTGTTTGCTCTAACTTGGCACTATTATATGTGGTTGCATTTTGCGTAAGATGTCTAGCTTGTATTGCTTCTAACTTCATTGAATTGCATCTTCTTACTTCACACATAATGCCTTTGAATATACCACGTGTTCCTGTTTCTAGAACATACTATATCTGATCACACCATGTTCTTACATTAGACTACTGTTCTTGGATATCCCGCATCAGTCACTTATGATAAGGCACCTTTAAGTCGCCACTATGATATTGGTTGTGTCTTGCATATGATTTCTAGCATGTACTGCTTCTAATTCGTTGAAACGCCAGACATTTTAACTTAGCAGAGTGATATTGATTGCATCTTTCATATGGTGTCTAGCTTGTAGTGCTTCTAATTTGTTGAAATGCCTGATCCTTAGTTATCACATCATACATGTGAATATGTCACACCGTCCTATTTTTTGTACATATTCCATCCTCGCATCATGTGTTTGCCTTTCATCCGAGTAGTGTTTGTTAGTATCCTGCATTAACGACTTCTGAAGAGCGATTTTATTACCTTTTCTTATCGGTTTGACTTCACAATGCAAAATCAATACAGCTGAAGGAAATTAGTACGACAGTGGATGATGGTGGTTCTTCGGAGCAACTCAAACAGAGGGTCTCTATAGATTCTACTCTGCCATCCTCCCAACAAGATTCGCAATACAACACAAGGCTAGACAGTCAACGTAGCTGTGTAGATGATGAGCACATCTCCCCTAGTCCACCATCACAGGTGCTTGCTCTAACTTGGAACTGTTATATGTGGTTGTGTGTTACGTATGATGTCTAGTTTGTATTGCTTCTGATTTTGTTGAATTGCATCTGTGTAGCTTACAACTTATACCTACAACAATCACTTACCCATAAGACACATTTAACTTGGGAGTGTGATGTAGTTTGCATCTTCCATTGTCTTCTAGCTTGTAAGGCTTCTAATTTCTTGAAATGGCACTTACGACGAGACACTTTTTACCTGATAGAGTGATATTGGTTGCATGCTCATATGGTGCATAGCTTTCATTTCTTCTACTTTTGTTGAAATGGCTTCTTCTTACTGTTTCAAATATTCCGTCCTCCTATCATACCTATGAATATGCAATGCTGTCTTTTTTGTATATATTCCATCCTCCTGTCCTACGCTTGCCTTACATCAAAGTAGTGTTTGTCTATATCATGCATCAACCAGTTATGCAGAGCTAATTTTATTCATCTTCTTGTGGTTTTGACTTCATAAGGCAATATCAGAAAAGAGGAAGGAAAAGAGTAAGTTAGGGGATGTAGGTGGTCCTCCGGACCGGCACAAACAGAGACTCTCTAGATTTGCCACTTCAACTACTAATGCAGTTGAAGTCCCAAGTCTATATGATGAGTTCATCTCCTGTACTCTACCATCGCAGGTGCTTGCTCTAAGTTGACAGTGTGATAATTGGTTTCAAGTTGCATATGTTGTCTAGCCTGTATTTCTTCTATTTTGATTAAATTGCACCTGTTGAGTATATATGTTATACTTGTGCATATGGCATGCCTTTCTGTGTCTAGAATACACTTCATCTATCTATCATACCATGTTCTTACATCAAAGTACTGCTCTTGTGTATCTTGCATCAGTCACCCATGATTGGATGATTTTAACATGGCAGTTTGATAGTGGTTGCATCTTGCATTGATTTCTAGGTTGTACTGCTTTTAATTTTTTGAAATGCCACTTATGACAAGACACTTTTAACTTGGCAGAGTGATACTAGTTGCATCTTTCATATGGTGCCTAGCTTGCATTACTTCTATTTTCTTGAAAATCCTTCTGCTTAGTTTACACATCGTAGTTGTGAATGTCACGCCGTCCTATTTTTCTTACGTATTCCATCCTCGTATGGTTGTCTTACATCAAAGTATTGCTTGTTTGTATCATGCATCAATGAGTTCTGAAGAGCAATTTTATTTGTTTGTGTTGTGGGTATGTCTTGACATGGCAATGTCAATTAAGAGCAAGAAAAGAATATAGTAGGGAATGGTGTTACTCGTCGGGTGCAACAGAAAAGGATCTGCCATCGAGATTCTGCTGGTACTTATGGTGCTGTAGAAGGTCCAAGCCCACCGGATAAATCTACAAACACAGTATCACCTGCTCCACCAGCTAAAGCATCCGCTTCAACTGTATCGGCATCTCAACGAGTTACCCGTTCGTTTCCTCCGCAACTGGCCAGTTCCCAAGCTAGCTTCACACCTAACACTACTTCCGAAGCACTGCTGACACAACAGTACTTGGCAAGATCAGATGAACCTCATGAGCATTAACACCAAGACAGAACCTGACCGAGTCAAATTGCAGTTGCATGCTCCTTTATATGAACTCCCACAGTTTGATGTGCACTAACACTTTCCATATTTGTTGTTGAACTAGCACCACGGTGCAAGAGGAAACAAACATCAGGGATAATGCTTGAAAAATTAACAAAATCTAAAGGAGGAAGAATGCAGATCCATTTTGAGGCAGTTTAAAAAGGCCACGTGATGCTATGGAGTGAGCCAAGTTAGTATCAGAGGCAGCCGTTACCGTTAGGTGTCATGCATGTATCCTCCCAACGTGGATCCAGTACAGGAATGAGAAAGACGATGCCGAGTTGAACACCTTCCTTGACCATTTATCCGTAAGTAAGGTTATTCATCACAATTTGTAATATTGTCTTACTCTGTCCCATACTTTCTAGCTTCCTCCTAATAACACTCACATTCTTTTTTCAACAGATGAGGTTCAAGTTGGATCCGAAAGATGATGCTACTAAACAAGCATGCACTCATGTTTTTCAGTCTGCTCTGCGACAGTATCGGTATCACCTTAGAAAAACTCACTTTGAAGGCAAGGCTAAAAAATGAAATCGCCCAAACATCTCCAGTGGAACATATTATAGATGAAGACTGGACAACCCTTGTTAAGCACTGGTTAGTACCAGGTAGGGTATATGTATTTGATCAGATCACATATTGAACTTGTATTTACGTATGTGCCTTACAAGTGTATCTTCTTCTAGGCTAACTATTTGAAGAACAAGACCAACTGTTCTAAAATGAAATTCCAACAGACAACAGGATCTCGTAGCTATATTGCACATTGCGAGGCTCTTGTAAGTAGCTGTTACTTCCTTCTTTTTTCTGTGCAATATTTTCGTATCTGTATTGACTTGTTCCAAATACAAAGGAAAGCTCGTGCGGACCAAAATGAGCCTGAACCGAATGCAGTGCAAATCTTCAAGGATTGACACACCAACAAGATGAAGGGCATGAGCACACCAGTTCAAGCCGTTGTTGTAAGTCCTTACTCCTACTGTCTTTGAACTTCTTGTTACTGTGATGTGTTCATTTAACTGCTTGGTTTGCAGCCAATGTTAGTTACTCTGTTCACTTCTATAAATAGTTGTCTTAACGTATCATTTCACCTTACACAGTTGAAAAGAGAGGAAGGATATTCTTTTGTTCTTGATCTATAATCTAGTTGTGGTGTTCACGTGCCCACACAATGATACAATAGCCTGTTTGTTTGATATCTGTTTGCCCATGATATGAATGATGTCATACTATGTTCATCCTACTTTAAACCATGTCTCTTTATCCTTACATGTCAATGAGTGTGAGTAAATAGAAAATACAGTAGGCATGCTACATGGACATATGTTCCGAAAGTGATTTTATTATGTATTTGGCACTACAATACATGCTAATGTATTACAGTAGTTCACAAAAATAAGTAACATATAAATGTGAAACCTACTTTGTTTGTTTTTGTCTCATTAGTAACTTATCTAGTACACTAATCTAGATGTTCAAACTTTCAGCAAGCTATGGAACAAATGATTGAACAACCACAACCACCCGAAGGTGACAACGTTACTATAGGCACAATGCCACCTCTTGCTGTAGTGCTTCAGTATCTCTCCACTAACAACGCAAAAAGCACCTTCCTGCGTAATTCTGGCTTGGTTGCCAAGGCAACCTCAACCAAATAGCCTACTGAACAAAATCTTTCGACTAGACAGTGATATATCTGTGCTCCAGACACAAGTCCAATCCCTAATGGACGTCGTTTCGGAAACAAGAATAATGGTTGACAAATGTCATCAAGATATGAATTGTTTTGAAACCAGACTATCAGACATTTGCTTCGTTGTTCAAGAGCAATGGCGGAAAAAAGGGGATGATCATCCTGCTCCATCAGATTCTACAGCTTGAAACATTAGCACTCAGGTCAAATGATTTGTTCTTCTATACATTTGATGGTGCTTTTATCTGCAAGGACTATAAACTTTATGCCAACAAGCCATTTGTTGAATGGTTGGAATTTATTTTGTTGTGATACAACATTTATCGTGCTACCAAAGGTTGTACAAATTATGACACTATTTTTGTATAGTGTAGGAGCCCAACGTGCCAACATCCGTTAGGCCCATTCCAATTGGGCAAAAAGCGATTATGGGCCGTAATTTGCATGTAGCCCACTACAAATATCTGGGCCTAAATCAGCATAAGCTTTCATATTTTTGGTAGGCTTGTGCACCTAGTGGGCCTTTAATAGGCCTAAACATAATTTGGGCCCTCAGAACAATAGACCGTTAACATGTGTAAAAGTGTCAAGCCCATAAGTAATGGGGGCCTTTAATAGGCCGAAGTGAGATTGGGCCTTGATTGTGCCAAATAACCCACTGGCCATTAGCAGGCCGAAATGTATCTCAACTCATGTTGGCCCATTTACAATGCGGATCGTTCACAGGCCGAAATTTAGACGAGACGAAAAAGCGCCGACATACTACACGGGCCTCTAACAGGCCGGAAGTTCGTTCGGGCTTGATTAGTATCAGTTTTATATGGGCCTTTAATAGGCCCTATGTGACATTGGGCCATATATGTCCATGGATTTCGTTCAGCGTTAACAGGCCGAAAGTCACAACAGGCTGGAAGTGGTCCAAATCTACAGTTGGCCTCTAACAGGCCGAATGTCACAACAGGCTGAAAGTCGCCCAAATCTACAGTGGGCCTTTAACAAGCTGAATGTCACAACAGGCTGGAAGTGTCCCAATTCTACTGTGGGCCTCTAACAGGCCGAATGTCACAACAGGCTGGAAGTGGCCGAAATCTACGGTGGGCCTGTAACAGGCCGAATGTCATACATGGCCGAATATGAGCCAAATCCTTGACGGTCGTTTAAGGGGGCCAAAAGTTTCAAGGGCCAAAAAATGGGCCCAAATGAAGCAAGACCATTAATAGGCCGGAAACACACCGGATCGTAATTCGGCCCAAATACTTAGCGGAGTATTAACGGGCCAGAAGTGACCATGGGCCATGATGTTGAAAAGTTTGAAATGGGCCGTTGATGGGATGATTTGAAAATAGTCGTACGGGCCTTAACTGCAAATGGGCCATCTTCAAGCAGGCCGTTAATGGGCCAGCCCGCTAATTTTCACTGGGCCCGCCTTTTTAACCTAAATGGGCCATTGATGGGCTTTGCCATGTGTCGACGTATCATAGGCGCCTCCTGTCCATTGGTCGGTTGACATTTGTCCTTTTCGGGTGCTAACACGTGGTTCCTCTGGCCAATGAGAAATTTACACATGGAAAATCACCATTGGTCGTGGCTGTTAGTGGGTTATCGGATCCAAAACCAGACCCGATAGCATAACGGTGACCCGTTATAGCGTTACCATGTGTCGGTCACCCTTGACAAAAGCACTTCTATGACGTGCGATTTATTGTCTTGGAAGTTGACACTTCCGTGATGATAATTTTGGTGATGTCATGGAACACTTTTACAACAACACAGGTATGACTATCTTGATCCTGTCATAAAATTGTCATGGATATACATGCATGACAAAAAACGTGACCTACTGTAACAAAGACGTATCATCACGGAAGTTTATTTTTTTGTAGTGTTTTGTCCCATACTTTGTACCTCCATGCTGGTTATAATACAACAAATGTTCACATTTTTCTCTATAGAGAAGGACCAATTTCGAAACTCGGGATGAGGTAACCTGTACTAATACCTCTGCTATCTTCAAGAATGCTTTGTGGCATTATCGGACTAACCTGAAGAAAAGGCACTTCACTTGCAAGGAAACTCATCAAATTCCCTTACTTTCTCCTCAGACACATTTATGAGACGATGACTGGGAATGCCTTGTTCTATAGTGGTCCAGAACCAAGAATGTGGTAAGGTCTATGAGATCATTTTTATTTTGAAGTACTATATGCCTGTGTCTTACTGTACTCTATTCTTTTAGAACAAGTGCTTAAACCTAAAGAACAACTATTCTCAGGTAAGATTCCAATGCTATGGTGCATACTACGTTCCTGTTGCATCATTGTATTACTCATACAAACTTATTTTTAAATTGAAGGATCCAATCGAAACTCCAATGGCACAACATGTATGTTTAAACATGTTTCTTTAACTGGTTTGCGCTTCTAAATTTCTTTATGTTGATTTCAATTTTAATTGTGTATACAATTGTCTTCTCATATCATGCACATTACTAGCATCACAACAGAGCCAATAGTGTTGTTGTACATGTATACCCGTGGTGCCCATCTGAAATCTTGTTGTGCCATGTAGTTTCCCATGCTTGTATTATTTTAATGCTGATTTGTCTTGAACTGATATGATTTGAACTGTGTCTCTATTTTGATTTGGCAAGACAATGTAGTGACCATAACACATAGATATATGTTTATTTGATGCTTTTATTATGTAGTACTTCGCAATAGAAGACTTGGTAGTTTAATGTTGTCCACCCTACTACTGAATTGGTTCAACAAAATGAGTTTCATATACTACGTGCTAAAGCTGTTATGTGTCTCCTTGTTTCTTCTTTTAGAAAGCTGACAGAATATTAGGGAACAGTATCTTATTAAGCAATGGTAAAGGAAGTAATGAAGATAAGGTGTAGAGTAGTGAGACATTCTTGTTGGTCTCGAACAAAGGTGATAAAACAGATAAGGAAAGATATCTTGAAGACAGTGAGACAACCCCGATGTCATATCTTCATGTAGTGTTCGACTTACTGGCAACTACGGTTGGCACAAGCTCTTCGAACTCACTACCTGAATCAGTTCAGTTTCTTGATTCTCAACTACAAGATGAAATACATCGATAAGCTACGACGCGACAAGAAGCCGAAGGACTGAGGACGTCCATGCAGAATTCAGATGCATACTTTCTGGTGCAACAACAAGTATTGGAGAATTTTAGCGCCAAACTAGAGAAAGCTAGTAATCTTGCCAGGCTTATTGCCAGCATGGTGGATACCCAGGATAATATTTCTTGAGCTATTCTGAAGTTGTGTCAATCACAGACTTTTTTTCTGCCGCGTTTGTTTGCACTAGTGGCCAATTTAGACGCCTATGTATGTAATATTCTACTTTGTTCCCTATATTTGCACTGGTGGCGAAGTTTGATGCCCAGTGGATGTAATATGCGTAATAGTCGTAATAGCCTAGCGTAAGTTGCTTGCTTATTTATTTACTTGTGTCTTGTTTATTTGTTTGCTTGTAGTCACTGCAGTTCTTTTTCCGCAGGGTCCTAGTGTCCATAGTAACATTTGTATTTAGAACTAGGCTAAAATAACCATGGGCAATATACAGACTATTGTAACAATGGTCCTGCTAGTTGTTGTAGTGACCATGGACCTCCTACGAGTCATAGGATCCATGGTCCTTCTATGGGCCATAGAATCAATGGGCCTTCGATGGGCCGTATGATCGATTGGCCAAATATGGGCCGTACTACTTGCAGACAACCAATGGACTGTAATGTGGGTCATAAACAAGCTAGAACGGGAATCGCCTGTTTATGGGCTGACCATAACAGGTCGTTAATAGGTCGGTATATATAACGGGATTAATTCTATCGATAGGCATAATGAGTCATTAATGGGCCGTATTAGACGATGCTATGAAAACAACCCACTAGATTAATGGGCCACAAACAGGCCGACTGTAACCAAGGGCAGAATTTGGCCCATCAGCAAAACATGCTAGTAATGGACCGTAAGTAATCGTATGCTGGTAATGAGCACAAGAATAAATGTGCCCTTAGAAGGACGAAAGATAACACGGGATGGAAACGGCCCATTGGAATAATGGGCCATTAATGGCTATTAAAGCGATATAGTGTTCATTATGGGCCAGTTTTACCACGGGTCGTTAAAGGGCCCAGAGGTAAAAGGGCCTCATATGGTCCGAAAGACATCATGGGCCATACATGGGCTAGAAGTTACAAAGGGGTGGAATCATATTGGAGGGCCTAGATGACGCTACTAGGCCTAGTTCAGATTGGCCATGACGGGCGATGAGTTAGCAAGTTGTAAATGGCCTATATGAGAATTTTACACATAGACAATCGCCATTGGTCATTGATTTTAACGGGTTATTGGATCCAAAACCGGACCCAATATCTTAACGGCGATAAATTACGGTGGATGCCACATGTTGGTTCCTCTTGACAAAAACACTTCCATGATGCGCCATTTATTTTCATGCAAATGGACACTTCCGTGATCATTATTTCAGTATTGTCATGGAACACTTCTACGACAGCATAGTTATGACTATCTTGATTCTGCCATAAAATCGTCATGGATATACATGCATGACAGAAAACGTGACCTACCGTGAAAAACACATATCATCACAAAAGTGTATATTTTTGTAGTGATAGTCACGCTTCTTAGCCTTTTTCTTTTTTAGTTATCTGTACTCGGACAAGTTCTTGCTATCGTTACATGTATGAATTTGTATGTTGGGTCATGAGACCCATGTTTATAATATCATGCTATGTGCGGCTCCTCGAAGCCTCTTAAAGAAATACTTTGAGTAGTAGAGTTATGTTGTGATGCCACATTGTATCTACACATATCGAGCATATTGTGTGTATGTTATTGAAATGCTTTGGTATGTGTGGGATCCGACACCTAGTTGTTTATTCTTGGTAGCCTTATGGGGAAATGCCTCCTAGTGCTTCCATCCAGAACACATGGATGAACTGGCATGTGTCCTTTGCTCCTATGTATGTTCCTACGGGGAAATGTCACGCGGTGTTTACTGGAGTCCTTTGTAGCCTCGGAACGACTCGGTTACAGTCGCTGCTTACCGACACGTGCATTATGGGTCATGTATGCATGTCCCTGTAAGTTTGTGCCACCTTAGTTTACGTCTAATCAGGTCGGCATGGATTCTCTGTTATATGGATGCTAGTGACACAATCATATACGTGAGCCAAAAGGCGCAAACGGTCCCACCCAGGTAAAGGCGGTAGCCATGGGTTACCATGCATGAGTCCTCAAGTGATATGATGTGTTACATACTAGATTGGTGTGACTTAGGATCAGGGTCTCGACAACTTTGGTACCAGAGCCTGACTGCCTATAGGATTACCAAGCCAAACTGGTCAAAGTCGAGTCTAGAAGTGCTTTAGTTATATAAGAGAATTGATTGTGGAAGGGAATGTAAGGCTCTTTTTATTCCTTATCCTCGTTTCATTATGATTATGAGTCACCCTCTTCTTTTCTACGGGGATTAAGAACTAGGCTTCTCATCTATCTATTGGGACGACGAGTTATTATACTAGAGATTTATAGGAAAGGTGTTGTCTGGATTGATGTTTCCATAAGAATTCCGTTGCCATGTTGCCATTTATCTTGCAGGTTGTCCCATATTCCATGCGCGTACAACTGTTATGTTGTCTGAGTTGTCCCAGTTTTCTAAATAATCTAATGCATTTGCAATCTTTCCTCCCTATTTTTGATGTACTTTTAGGCCAGATTAACTACACTAATCGGTGTGTTGAGGTACTCTGTTGCCTCGACATATATGTTGATGTTATTGGGACACTAGGGTATCTTAGAGAACCACCTAGTATTCTAGCCATGTTTTGTGTTCCCAATGTGATTATTCTGGCTACCATTCTTGAAAGCATCTAATGATATAATTTAGTTAGTAGGTATTCCATTTCTGGGTTCTTAAACCCATGATTTATTCCATTCATTGTTGTTGATAGTGTTTGTTTTTTTCTTTAGGATATTAGTAACCTTTGTGATAGTGTTCAAGGTCCGTGGTATATCATTCTTCCAAATACCATGAACCAATATGGCAGAAGTTCTTTTGAACCAAAAGAACTAAATAAGAGTGTTACTGATGAGTTCTCCATTCTATATGGTGACTCTGCTGATCCTACTTTTTTGCATGGGTTATCCAGAAGAAGTATGTTGAGCCTTGTCGACATCCTAATCTATGCATCCAGAACTCAGAAAAATCATATGTTCCTTTGAGTTGTCCCTCTTTAGCTGCATCTCGACCTTCGTCTATCATTTGATATTCAAGTGTATGTCATGACTTCTTGTCCATCGATGTCTAATATCCTTGTGGTTTGTCAAGCCATTCTACTCCAGAATGACTAGGAGAAGCAACCTCCAGTACCTTATCCATTTCTAGGATTTGGTCAAAGCAGTTGTATCCCGTAGATCAAAATGCCAATCCCACTTTTGTTCTGTTCTACCCTGGAGTATTACCCCCTTTATGTTAGGATTGTCATGAGAATTGCACCACCTCTTATGAATTCTTGACGCAGTGATACTTCTCACTATCATTGTTCTTTCCTCGGTTCCGTGTTGTTGAAACCAGAATACAGGCAACTGAACTATGATGCGTGAAACCAATACTCCTAGCAAACCTGTTTCTTGGTAGTTAATGGATGATAATTCCATTCTTAGTGTGTTGGTTATTGAATCGTCATCCTAAGATTGATCATGGTGCCTAGTCCATTTTCCCCGGTGCACTCTTTGATCAATGAGTTAGAATTGTGTTAGTCCCTTTCTCTTTTGATCATATCGTCTTGTGCTAAAAAGCAAGATCGTTCTCGAGCTTAGTAACTTATCGATGGTTCATTATTTTCTAAATTTCTTCTTGGAAGTATCACCAACTTGTCCCCTGACCATTATGTTGGCTTCATGATTAAGTTGGTTTCCTATAAACCATTTGTTCTCCAAGAATTTATGTTGGATACCCCTAAGCTAGTTGGTTATGCTAAACATCAACTTGGAGAGTTGGAGGATAAAAGCTTTGCCTAACTCAGTTCGTGCCGAAGGGATATCTTTGCATTTGTGTGTGTGTTGAAGAAAGATGATATCTTCATGATTGATCTTCGTTATCAGTTGTTGGATCTATTGTCTTGCCCAAAGTTTGATTTGAGTGTGGGCAATCATCAAATCAAATCGGAACCGACGATGTTTGTAATGTTGTCTTACTCATCGATGTTTTGCTTGAGGATGCACCATTATATCTTTTGGTCTGACCAATGCTATCATCTTCTTTACGTAGTTATGGAATTCTATCTATATGGAAATCTTGATGACTTGTTGTTGAGCCCATCAGCCACATTTTATCTCCTCCATGATTCATGTGGGATAAAAAAGCTAGTGTTGGAAACTTTCTAAAACATTATCTTCGTGCTAGCCCATGAAGTATATGTCATTGTAAAAAAAGTGGCTTCCTCTAAATTCATGTGCATTTGATGCAAGTTGCCGCCCAGAATTCAAGAAAGCTTGTTTCTTTTTTGCTTCCTCTAGACTCATTCCAAGCCTGTCATGCAAGTGCTAAGTATTCTATGGTTTGATAGGATCGCTACATCCATGCTGTATGTATCTCCTTGCACAGCAAGCCACTGATTGAATTGTTCAAGGAGAAGTTCCTTCTTACGAGCTAACCCAGGCTTAATCAAGGACTTTGTTATCCGCAATGATGGTTCCCAACAAGAACTCGGTAGTGTTTTGCTGTAAGACTTCCATGTGATATCCTCTATCTTGGGAAGTGTGCTCACATGTATCTTGCAATCCAGCTCATGGTTTGGAACTTGCTGCCTTAGCTTTGTCCTCAAGAATCTCGCAATGTCATCTCGTTGATTTGTGTTGCACACTTTCTCTTTCATACATGCAGAGCCTAAAATATCCTAATACCAACCAGATCTGAATCTCAGGCAGATATTATGGGTGCGACATATCAAAGATGTTTATCATGGTTTTTCTGTAATCCCAGTAAGTCAATGTAGTGGTCATTTTGTTGAGTCAAGATATTGTCCATGCCCCACGAGGATTTCATATGACTTATCCTCGAAGTTGTTCCTTATGGATTCTTTTTGTTTTTGAAGTCGGACCTTTATTTGATGTTCTAGAAACCAAACAGTACATATAGTCGGGTTACTCTAGTACGTCAACGAGAACATTATAAGCGGGGTGCTAAATGTCTCTTGGTCGATCATCCAAATTCCGTTCCCTTGGCATAGCTAAGGTAAAATTTGGGTAAGTGTTATCTTCCCTTGCATCCGCATCCTCCATTGTTATTCATCATGGTAGCATGAAGTGGTTCCAGGATCTTTGGCACAAATGTTGGTAAAACCCTGATGAATATGGAGTGCTCGTGTTCTTGAGAGCACGTTCGGTCACTGGGTTATTTCTACTTCTTGAGCTTGCGTTGATTTTTCCCTTGAAGAGGAAAGGGTGATGTAGCAAAGTAGAGATAAGTATTTCCCTCGATTAAGAACCAAGGTATCAATCCAATAGAAGGCACAAGCAAGTCTCCAATATATGCACCTGCACAAACCAACAAACACTTGCACACAATGTGGAAAAGGGGTTGTCAATCCCTTCACTGTCACGAACAAAAGTGAGATCGAATAGAGATAGGTATAAAAGATAAATAAAAGAGCAAACTAAATTCAAATAAATAAATTGCAGCAAGGTATTTTTTGGATTTTTTGTTTTATAGATCTGAAAATATATGATGGAAAATAGACCCAGGGGCCATTGGTTTCACTAGAGGCTTCTCTCTTCAAGATAACATACGGTGGGTAAACAAATTACTGTTCAGCAACTGATAGAAAAGCTCAAAGTTATGATGATATCTAAGGCAATGATCATGAATATAGGCATCATGTGTGTGACAAGTAGACCGACTCCTGCCTGCATCTACTACTAGTACTCGACACAACAACCGGTATCCAGCATGCATCTAGAGTATTAAGTTCATAAGAGCGGAGTAACACCTTATTTAAGATGACATGATGTAGAGGGATATACTCAAGCAATATGATATAAACCCCATATTTTTATCTGTGATGGCAACAATACAATACGTGACTCGCTACCCCTTGTATCACTGGGTGAGGACACAGCAAGATTGAACCCAAAACTATGCACCTCTCCCATTGCAAGAAAAACAAATCTAGTTGGCCAAACCAAACGATAGTTCAAAGAGAAATACAAAGATATCGTAATCTGGCATAAAGGAGTTCAGAAAAAACTCAAATAATATTCATAGATAATCTGATCATATATCCACAATTCATCGGATCTCAACAAAGGCACCGCAAAAGTGTATTACATCGAATAGAACTCCAAGAACATCGAGGAGAACATTGTATTGAAGATCAAAGAGAGAGAACAAGCCATCTAGCTACTAGCTATGGACCCTTAGGTCCGTGGTAAACTACTCACACTTCATCGGAAGGGCAACAAGGTTGATGTAGAGGCCCTCCGTGATCAAATCCCCCTCCGACGGAGTGCCGGAAAAGGCCCGAAGATGGGATCTCATGGGTGCAGAAGCTTGTGGCGGCTTCAAAGTATTTTTGGTGTGCCCTCTAGTATAAGGGGGATATTTGAGGATTTATAGTGCAGAGATTAGGTCAAGACGGTCCGCGAGGAGCCCACAAGCCAGGGGTACCCCCTAGGGCGCGCCTCCATGGCTTGTGGCCGCCTCGTGGGTCTTCTGGCCCCCTCTCCAAGTCTCATGGTTTTCTTTTAGTCCAAGAAAAATCACCGTAAAGTTTTATTCCATTTGGACTCCGTTTGATATTCCTTTTCTGTAAAAGTCAAAAACAAGGAAAAAACAGAAACTTGCACTGGGCTCTAGGGTTATAGGTTAGTCCCAAAAATAATATAAAATATCATATTAATGCATATAAAACATCCAAAATAGATAATATAATAGCATGGAACAATCAGAAATTATAGATACATTGGAGACATATCAGTTATATCCTCAGAATCAAGTGGAATGTGTCCACGCTGCCGATTGTTCTATAACTATAGTTTCCTATCCAAACTGAGCATGCCATTCCTTCAAATGATCAATTGTGAATTGCCTCGGGCTGGTATGAAGTGTTTTAATGATCTACGTATTAAAGTAATTCTTTTTGCCACTTAAAGGAATAGTTCTATGAGTGACCTTCTCTAGGTGCCCCATCTGGTATGAAGGGCAATTAACTCCTCGCTACTTTGAAACCCATGCACCATCTTACTTAAGCGGGGTACTGTTGCCTACCAAATTGAACCTTCGTCATATGTTCCTTTCCACCCCTCTTGATGAGTGTTTTGTGTCTCAGCTCAATAGATGTTCAATGTCTGAATCCGTGAGTTGATTATGAGTTGTGCGATCTTCGAGAAGATCGAATACTGTAGAGATTCCCTCTCTTTCCATCATCGTATTTGGATGAAGTTCACGAAGGAAAATATGTCAAGATCAACATGATACAATGAATGAACATCTTCGAGAAGGGCAGTGGGATCATCTATATTATGATAGTTAGTGTCCCCTCTTCCTCTTACCCAGTCTGAATCTTGGAACAGGATTCCTATTTAGTGGGGGTGAGTTGTCACATCCCTAGAATGTTGCTTGTAAATAGTTGCATCAGAAAGCATCATGCATCATGCTTAAATTCCTGGAATTTGAATTGAGGAAAGTGGAAGCCTAAAAATTATAAATATAGGGTAAAGAACCCTGAAAATGCATTCAGTGAATCCAAAATGCCCTAAGAATAGTTTTGAGAATTTTGGCTAGAGTTCTATCCAACCGAAATTTTGGAACATTTTAAGGAATTATTTGGGCTATGAATTTAAGTCAATATTCTATTTGAATTTGGAGTTATATTCATAATATATAATGTATATATATTCAAATGCTCTGACATATTTTATGTATATTTGGGGAAGTCCATAATGGCAACATAAAAATATTCAGAAGCTTTGGCCCTATTTTGAAATTATTTTGAATTTTCAATCAGTGGAAAAACAAATGAATACAAAGAAAACAAATAGAAAAATAAAGCAAAATAAAAAAACTTACCTGGACCTTACCTGGTCGGCCTAGCCCATCAGTGTCATCGTCCAATTGGCGCCAGTCGGCCAGGCGCACGGCCGACGTGAGCGCGGGCACAATGCGCCCCGCCACCAAGCGCCTGCCTATGTCCCCAGCCAGCACGTTGACGTGAAGACGCCCCGGTACCGTCCCGATCCACCTGACTACTCACTCGCCCCCTGCTCATCCCTCTCGCTCTCTCCCTCACCCCCGACGCCTTGGTTGACGTGTCCACGAGCTCGCCGTCATGCTCCCCGTGTTGCCCCGAGCCATCCCCAAGCTCCGGCACCTCGTTCCCAGCCTCCTTGCCAAGCCATGCAATGTCGGGCACGCTGCAATGCCTCAATGCCATCCGCTTCATCCTCCGTAGCCTAGATGTCGACTTTGTCGTTCCGCCAGCACCGGACCTTCCCCGAGCCCGCTGAACACCTCAACGTTATTGATGTGAACCTCCACCCTAACCCATCTCCCCCCATTGCATATGGGAGCTCTAGGACGCACGGCAAGGCCAAGAGCCACCGCCGCCTGAGCTCGTCGCCGACGACGTTCCATTGACCATTTGGTCCTGGGTATGCATCCACCGAGCTAACCAAAATGCATAGTGCCCGCCAGTGCTCTGGTTCGTGTGTTTTGCATGCTGTGGCTGACATCCCATGCACAACAAGCTCCAGCTGTCATAGCCGAGCTCACCACTGTCAGCTCCTGCCACCATAGGCCCTGTCACCACCATCATCTAACGCGCGCCGACAAGAGCTCTTCAACGTGCCAGCCGCGCCTCAAACAGAGCACCACAACGCAATCCCGAGAGCCACAACTGTGTTTGACACTGATGGCAGCTAAACACTGGCGATTTTGACCAAGTAGACTAGGGGTTTGACTTCCCCTGGGTCAATGACAAGTGAGTCCTGCCCTACTAATTGAAATTAGTTTAAATTTAATCTTAATTAGGACATGTGCCTATGACATGAGGGTCCCACTGGTTAGTTTGACCTAGGCCACCCCTGATGACAGATGATGTTATCCTGCTTTCATGCTGACGTAGTAAATCATTTACTGGATTTAGTTCAATTTAAAATAACTAGGAAATTTTAGAAAATGTTATAAACCTCTAAATTCATAGAAATTCAACCGTAACTCAAAATTAAATAATTTATATATGAAAATTTATCAAAATAATATGAAGAATCCGTTTATGGCATTTTCATACATGTTGGAACAATTTAAAGTTGATGTATATGACAATTTGAATAAAAGGCGTTTGAAATGTATTATATGGAGTTTGAACTTGAACCCTGGGTTCAAACCAAATCCATTTAAATTGTTGCTAGTTCCATTAGCCCAAATCATGGCATGTTACAATGTCATGACCATGCATCATATTGTTGTATTGCATTGATTGTGTTCTTTCTCTTGTTGCCGGTGTTTGTCCCTTCTCGGTAGAAGACGATGCCGATGGTGTGATCGTTGACACAGATGAAGAGCTATACTATCTTCATATGTGCCAGGAAAGCAAAACCCCATTGAGCATTTCAATACAATCCCACTCTCCCGATCTTGCTATCTTTTATTGCATTAGGACAGTGTGATGCAACTATTACATATTACAGTAGATGAACCATTCCACTGCATGACCTGTCCTTGCCACAGTATTTAGTAAAACCCACTAGCATGAGTAGGAGTTGTTTGAGGCATGATGTGCCTACTCATTCATGCTTTCTTGTTATGCCTGCTATGCTTAGAGTTGTGTCATGTCTGATTCATTTGGGATGGATTGGAATGGTGGTGAACATGTCTTACTGTCGAGAGCTAAGTGTGTGAACACAATTTGGTAAAGGTAGTGATGAGAGGCCATGTAGGAGCACATGGTGGGTTGTCTTAGTCAAATTGTCCTCGGGAATTGTGTTATGTGTTTGTGATCCAAGATAGTTACTACCACACATTGGGCCCTGAAATATTACCCCTCTCGACTTATTAATCGCCTTGATCTTTGTCCAGGAGTTGCAACTAGTTTTTGGTATTTGTAGGATGCACTAGGGGACGTACTTCGCATTGACCAGAGGGGTAGGCTTTCTTATGTTAGGCACCATGGCACGGTGTACCAAATGTAGTACCATCCGTTGAGGTGGACATGGGAACCATACTCACATCATTTGAGGCCATGATAAAAATATCAGCCGGACTTCCCTTTCGGATACAACCTCAAATAGGCGATAAACCTGGACTAGAGTCTTGTGAGGTTAGTTAGATTGTGGTTGACACACTCGCCAGCGTACGCTTGAAGGTTGCCGAGATACATGATGTGCATATGGTGGTAAGTGGTGAGAGCGTGTGTGAAGAAGTACACCCCTACAGGGTTAATGATCTATTTAGATAGTGGTGTCCTTGGATATGAACTACATGGAAAACTTATATGGTTCATAGAACCTAAAGTAGATACTCTAAAATGCACAAGATAAGCGTGAGTGCTATGGATGGCCTTCTCGTAGGGAGACGAGAGCGGATCTGTAGTCGTGTGTTCATCTGGTGACTATGTGGACACATTTGCTCTTTCTCAACTCAAAGAAATTACTAGTAGTCATAGTTCTGGATAGCCATCGAGTCAAACTTGGCTTGCTGCAATTAAACTCCACCACCCCATTAATTATACTCATGCATATGTAGCTAGTTCTGATGTAAGTCTTGTTGAGTACATTTGTACTCACGCTTGCTTAACTTATGTTTTTGTAGTGGAGACTTTAGTCTCACTAGTAGTTCCACATGGTCTTCGATGATTATCTCAGGAATCCTAGACAGAGGTCTGGCTCCTATGGACGGTCTTGGAGATAGTCAATCTTCTCAGCCTTTTTTTCTTTTCTAGTTGTCTGTACTTAGACAAGTTCTTGCCTATGTTGCTTGTATGACTTTGTATGTTGGGTCATGAGACCCATGTTTATAATATCATGCTATGTAAGGCCCATCTTAGCCTCTTAAAGAAATACTTTGAGTAGTAGAGTTATGTTGTGATGCCATATTGTATCTACACATATGAGCATATTGTGTGTATGTTATTGAAATGCTTTGGTATGTTATTGAAATGCTTTGAGTTGTGTTATGATGCCATGTTGTATTTACACATATCAAGCGAGTTGTTTATTCTTGGCTGTCTTCCTTAAGGGGAAATTCCTCCTAGTGATTCCATTTAGAACACACGGATTTACCGGCATGTGTCCTTCTTTGCTTCTATGTTAGTCCCTATGGGGAAATGCCACGCAGTGTTTATTGGAGTCCTTTGTAGACTCTCTACATTTCAGTTAATTTCGCTGCTGACCAACACGTGCATTATTGGGTCATGTATGCATGTCCTTGTAAATTTGTGCCACCTTGGTTTATGACTAGTCATGTCGGCCTGAGTTCTCTGTCATATGGATGCTATCAACAAAATCATATACGTGAGCCAAGAGGCATAAACGGTCCCGACCAGGTAAAGGCGGTAGCCGTGGGTTACCGTGTGTGAGGACGCAAAGTGATATGATGTGTTACTTGCTAGATTAGTGCGACTTACGATCGGGTTCCCTTGAAAAAGTAAATAAATTACAGCAAGGTATTTTTGGATTTTAATATATGATCAAAATAGACCCGAGGGCATAGTTTTCACTAGAGGCTTCTCTCTTGAACGTAGCATACGGTGGGTAAGCAAATTACTCCTAGGCAATTTATTGAAAAGCGAATAATTATGACAATATCCAAGGCAATGATTATGTATATAGGCATCGCATCCAAGACAAGTAGACCTACTCCTGCCTGCATCTAATACTATTACTACACTCATCGACCGCTATCCAACATGCATCTAGAGTATTAAGTTCATAAATAATGGAGTAACACCTTAAGAAAGATGTAGACAAAGTAAACCCAATTAATATGAATAAACCCCATCTTTTCATCCTTAGTGACAACAATAGAAATACATGTCATGTCCCTTTCTGTCACCGGGGTTGAGCAATGCAGGATCAAACCCATCACAAAGCACCTCTCCCATTGCAAGATATATCAATCAAGATGGCCAAACCAAACAGATAGATCGGAGAGAAATACAAAGCACTAACAATCATGCATTAAAGAGTTCAGAGAAGACTGAAATAATATTCATAGATAATCTAAACATAAACCCACAATTTAACGGATCCCAACAAAAAAGGGTTACATCAAATAGATCTCCAAGAACATCGTGGAGAACGTTGTATTGAAGATCAAAGAGAGAGAAGAAGCCATCTAGTTACTATCTATGGACACATAGGTGATGTAGGGTAGAACCCTAGGTAGGACCTTTTCACACTTGGAGCGGGAAAGAGGAGAGAAATCACAAGAACAACAAGAACACAAAGATGAACACAAAGAGATAATCACTCCAACAATTCCCGATTACACATCCACTAGAGTAACAACACAAGATCCACAAGTCTCATACACAATCAAAGGAAAGATACAATGGTAAAGTTCATCCCAAATCCAAAGGAAGAGGGGTCTTGGTGGTAGTCTTCTCCCAATGGAGGCCTTGAAATCCTCAAGGATTCTTCCCTATGGGGTCTTGATCCTCAAAGAGGGAAGGTAATGTAGCAAAGCTCACCAAGATCTCATCTAATACTTTGCTAACCCTAAACATGGCCCTAGGTACGGAATATATAGGCTTGGGGTCGAAGGAGGAGGAGGGGAGCCGAAGAAGTCATCTCAGCCGTCCATCCTGGGAGGCCCGTGCGCACGGGGTAAGTTGGGCCCGTGCGCACGGGGGTCCCGTGGGCACGGTACACGCCCGTGCGCATGGGGTGCTCCAGCGCCGGGTTCCTGTGTAGCCCGTGGGCACGGGGTCTCGGGGGCCCGTGCGCACGGAGTCACCTGGGACTTGCTGTTTTGCTGTTGCTGCACTCCGTCTTGATCCTTATGGCCTTGGGGTGGTTCTCCTTCTCCTTGGGGATGCTACTGAGCTTCTTGGTGATGTTCCACTTCATACCTAAGGAGGCATAGCATATTTTGGTGAGGTAGTAGACATGTTCCATTTGTGTCCATATGCAAGTCTAGTAGGAAGGAGTTCACCTCGGTTTCCAAAGCATGTGCTCTAGCTCTTGTCATGGGTCCATGTGGGGTTGGATATGTTGATGTAGAGTCCATGGGGATGATGGAAGGATGCTCCGCATCATCTCCCCTCCCTTCGAAAGGATCCGACCTCGGATCAAGATCTTCATCAGCAAGGAAAGGCGAGAGGTCTTTGATGTTGAAGATGTCGCTCACGTTGTACTTCTCTCGTGGGAGTTCAATCTTGTAGGCGTTGTCGTTGTAGCGTGCTAGCACCTTGAATGGTCCATCGGCTCGAGGTAGTAGTTTGGACTTGCGTTCATTGGGGAAGCGGTCCTTGCGAAGGTGTAGCCACACGAGATCACCTATATTGAAGATCGTGGGTTGTTTGTTGACGTTGAGCTTGGTCGCTAGTTGATGTTCTTGGCGCTCGATGATGTTTCTTGTATCTCCATGCATCTTCTTGATGTAGCTTGCTCGTGCACTCGCATCCATGTTGGTGCGCTCTTGTAGAGGTAGAGGTAGAATGTCCAATGGGGACAATGGGTTGAAGCCGTAGACGACCTCGAAGGGGGACTTGCCGGTAGTCGAATATCTTGCGCGGTTTTAGGCTTACTCGGCAATGGGTAGACATGCCTCCCACTCCTTGATGTTCTTCTTGATCAACACGCGAAGTAGAGTGGATAGTGTCCGATTCGTCACCTCCGTTTGGCCGTCGGTTTGAGGATGGTATGCGGATGAGAACAAGAGCTTGATTTCGAGCTTGGCGCATAGAGTCTTCCAAAAGTAACTCAAGAACTTGACGTCGTGGTCGGAGACGATTGTCTTTGGTACTCCATGGAGGCGCAAGATTTCCCAACAAAAGAGATTTGCAATATGTGAAGCATCGTCTATCTTGTTGCAAGGAATGAAATGTGCCATCTTAGAAAATCGGTCCATAACAACAAACACTGAATCCTTTCCATTTTTAGTTCTAGGCAAACCAAGTACAAAATCCGTACTAATGTCTTCCCAAGGTTGATAAGGAATAGAAAGAGGCATGTAAAGACCATGAGATTGAGCTTTTGACTTAGCTTTGCGACATGTAGAGCATCGGGTGGTGAAGCATGAGACGTCGCGGAACATCTTGGGCCAAAAGTAGTTCTTGGAGAGCGTGGCGAAAGTCTTGTCACGTCCAAAGTGTCCCATGAGTCCGCCTCCATGAGCCTCTTGCAAAAGGAGCAAACGAAGAGAAGACTTGGGAATGCATAGTTTGTTAGCTCTCATAAGATAACCGTCCTTGATGTAGTATTGTTCCCAAGATGTATGCGTCAAACATTTGGCATAATGAGGTGCAAAAGATGGATCATTAGCATACAAGTCTTTTATGTGCTCAAAGCCAATAACATTCAACTCGAGTGTGGTGACAAGCGTGCATATGCGTGAAAGTGCATCGGCAACTACATTTTTCTTACCCTTAATGTACTTTATTACATATGGGAAAGATTCAATAAATTCACTCCATTTGGCATGACGCTTGTTCAACTTAGTTTGACCTTTTAAGTACTTAACCGTTTCATGATCGGTATGTATGACAAACTCATGAGGTCTAAGATAATGTTCCCAAACATGTAGGACACGCACTAAAGCATACAATTCTTTGTCATAGATGGGATAGTTAAGTTGAGCACCGGAGAGTTTTTCACTAAAATATGCAATTGCTCATTTTTCTTGCATCAAAACTCCGCCAATTCCGGTACCACTTGCATCACAATGAACCTCAAAAGTTTTGTCAAAGTTGGGCAAAGCAAGAATCGGAGCATCAGTAAGCAAAGATTTTAGCTCATCAAAAGCGGTTGATTGCAAAGATCCCCAAACAAAAGGAGCATTTTTCTTACTCAAAGCATGCAAAGGGGCGGCAATAGTGCTAAAGTTTTTCACAAAGCAACGATAAAAACCTGCAAGACCAAGAAAACTTCGCACTTGTTGCAAATTGGTGGGTTGGGGCCAAGTTTTAATTGCTTCAATTTTAGTTTCATCAACATGGACACCCTTGGAAGAGACAATGAAACCCAAGAAAACCACTTTGTCAACACCAAATGTGCACTTTTTCATGTTGGCATAAAGACTTTCCTTGCGAAGTGTTTGCAAAACAGGCCTATAAATAATCAAGATGCTCTTTCATGGTTTTTGTAAACAGAAGAATATCATCGAAGTAAACCACAACAAAGACTCCAATGTAAGGGCGAAGTACATGATGCATGAGACGCACAAAAGTACCGGGAGCCTCCGATAAACCCATAGGCATGACTAACCACTCGTATAAGCCAAATTTTGTTTTGAAAGCAGTTTTCCATTCATCACCTTCTTGTATGCGGATTTGATAATAGCCACTTTTAAGATCAATTTTTGAGAAAAAGTTGGCTCCACTAAGTTCATCAAGCATATCATCTAAGCGAGGAATATGATGCCTATAGCAAACGGTGATAGCATTTATAGGTCTACAATTGGAACACAAGCGGAAACTTCCATCGGGCTTAGGCACAAGTATGTCGGGAACGGCACAAGGGCTTAAGCTTTCACGTACATGACCATTGCCGATTAGTTGTTGTACTTGTCGTTGAATCTCCTTGGTTTCTTTGGGATTGACACGGTATGGAGCTTTGTTTGGAAGTGGCGTTCTGGGGATGAGGTTGATTCGATGCTCAATGCCTCGTAGAGGAGGTAGACCCGGAGGTAGCTCATTGGGGAAAACATCTTGAAATTCCTGCAAAAGACATTGAAACACCAGAGGTAGCTCGTGAGTGGTGTTAGTTTTCGGTTCGCCATCCTTGCACACAAGGACAAAGTGCATACACTCGACGGGTTCTCACACACTTCTCTCATCTCACTTTTCGTGGCGAATAGTATGAGGTTTTTCTCTCTAGACGAAGAGGCGCTCAAGTTTGGCTTGTTGCTCTCACTCATGTTTTGGTGGCTCACTTTCTCACTCTTCTCTCTATGGTGGGTGGCTTGCTTGTCGGCTATCACTTGACTAGGAGACATGGGTCGTAGCACATATTCCTTTCCTTTCATCTTGAAGCTATAGTGATTGGTACACCCATTGTGGACGACGCCACGATTGAATTGCCATGGTCGACCAAGAAGGAGGTGGCAAACGGTCATTGGGACCACATCACACTCCAAAGTGTCTTCATATGCACCAATTTTGAATGATACTTGGACCGTATGCTCAACTCATATAGTGGCGGAGTCACTTAGCCATTGAACCTTGTAGGGGTGCGGGTGCTTCCTCTTGACCAATTGAAGCTTGGAGCATAGTTCTTCACTTGCCAAGTTGTGGCAACTACCTCCATTGATGATGACCTTGACGGACCTTCCATTGATGTCGGCCTTGGTGTGGAAGATATGGCATCGTTGGTCTTCTTCTTGTTGATGTTGAAGTGTCAAGACCTTGGAGACAATGAGAGCGGGACTCGTATCTTCATCACAAAAGACTTGATCATCTTCATCCTCGTTCACGCGCCGGTGCATGGACACTTGCTCAATAGCTTCCATTTCATCTTCACTCATTGAGTCGTAGGTGCCATCGTCGTTGAGGATCATATTGCGCTTGTTGGTGCATTGGAAGGACTTATGGCCTCGGCCGCCACATGTGAAGCACTTGATTGAACTTGTCTTGACGGTCTCATCGGTCGGAGTAGAGGAAGAAGCACGCGGCTTGTAGTTGCTTGTAGTAGGAGGAAGACGACTTGAACTTGACGAAGGTTTCTTGTATGTTGTCTTGTGGTCGTTGCTTGGAGAAGGCTTGGTTGAAGTATATGTTGGAGGAGTTGTTGAAGCTTGATTGTTGGACAAGCCGTATGTCTTGGATGAGTACTTGGCGTACGTGAAGTCATCTTGCACTTGACGTTCCGCCTTGGTCGCTTGATGCACTAGCTCGATGAGATTGGAGTAGGGTTGGAAGTCGGCGATCTTCTTGATGGGATGATTGAGTCCATTCAAGAATCGTGCCATTGTTTGCTCATCATCTTCCTTGACATTGGCTCGAATCATGGTTATCTCCATTTCCTTGTAGTATTCTTCAACACTCTTTGTTCCTTGCTTGAGATGTTGTAGCTTCTTGAAGAGATCACGGTTGTAGTAGGTGGGCATAAATCGTGCTCGCATGACATCCTTCATTTGAGCCCAAGTGGCGATTGGAGGGTCACCTCTTGCTTCTTAGCGCTCAAGGACTTGTTCCCACCATATGAGCACATAGTCTTGGAACTCAAGTGATGCCATTGCGATCTTCTTCTCTTCCTCATAGTTGTGCAAACGAAAGATTTTGTCAACCTTCAATGCCCATGAGAGGTATTCTTCCGGATCATTGCTTCCATTGAACTTTGGCATTGTGAATTTGAGTTTTCCATAGCGTTGCTCTTCATCTTGGTAGCGATTGCGATATCGCTCTTGCCTTGGAAAGTCCTCGAATGCTCGTTCCTCATGATGTCGCTCTTGGTGTGGAGGAGGGTCTTGAAGCACTTGTTCCACTTGGTGTCGCTCTTGTTGCACTTGAGGTTGAGGTGGAGCTTGACGAGCTTGGGGAGGAGCTTGAGAAGCTTGACGGTGCACACGTGGTTGATAGTTCCTCTCTTGTATTTCTTCTCGAAGGGCTTCCTCTTGATTGCGCTGTTCGTGATTGCGGTTGGCGATGGCTCGACTTGATTCTTGAAGGGCACATTCCTCCTCAAGAGCTTGTGCTTCTCGTTGTTATTGTTGAAGGCATTGGGCCTCGGTGTCTTGTTCCTCTTGGTGTAGACGCGCTCGTTCTTCTTCTTCTTGATGACGAAGACGTTGTCGTTCTTGAGCTTGAGCAAATGCGACTTGGTTTGCTTGAGGACGAGGAACTTGCTCATCGACTTGATCTTGTGAATGCTTGGCATGTTGTGGGTCGCGAGATGCATGACGGTCTTGACTCGCGGCTCGTCGAAGAATGGTTGATGATGGTGTACTTGAGCCAGAGAAGGTGTCGTCGGAGTGTCGACTTGAGTGGCTCCGTCTTGAGTATGAAGAAGTTGAAGGAGGCCGGTTGACCAACAAAGCTCAGATATCGTCCATTCTTGCATCGTTCTCTTGCTTGTGCGCATCGAGCTTGTTGTCGAAGTAGTTGCGTGTACGTTGCTCGGAGAGTCGCAAGTCGGTGGCGAGGTTGTCGATGCGGTCGTTCATTGCTTGTTGCTCTTGATGTGGAGCTCGTTGGGCACCAAAGAGGTGGCTCTTGGTGACGAAGGATGACATGTCGTCGTCTTGCTCGATGAAGAGTGGGTTGGTAGAAGAACTTGGCCTATCCATCATAAGAAAGTGGTGGTGAGTAGAAAAATGAGAGAACAAAACCAAAGTTACCTTTTCCGAAGATTGTGGATGTAACAAGTACGATCCCACATGATGTTACAATAGGGGAATTGGTACCAGGAATTGTTTCTGACACCTACAAATAATTCAAGCAAATGTTAGTCAAGATGTTGATAAAGTTGAGAAGATTCACAAATGGCAAATAAGACAAATAGATCAACCTCCCAATATAACACGGGGAACACACACACGGAATATAAATGGTATCCGCACAACCAAGGAATGAGCTCGAAGATATCGAAACACGGGAAAGGCTCTTGTCGTACGGATACTAGAGAGACGCTAGCTCGATTGCACTATTGTGCTAGATACGCTAGTGCACCAACCTAATAGAGAATCTACTCGTCTCACTATCCCAAATATGCTTATGTATGTGGTGACCAAGATGATGCACGTATGCTAGGCTCGATGCTATTGCTTATAAGCTTTTTGCTTCTCTTCTCTTTTTGCTTAAAAGATTTTTTTTCAACTATGCCATGATGCTTGATATGCGAGCCACACAACGAGGTAACAAGTAGTAGATGCACGAGAGGGAAGGAACACTAAATGGTGCACTAAGACGTGGCCCGGCAATAGTCAACAAGCTAGTCTCGATGGGTAAGGTACGCAAAAGGGCTCAAAGCTATCAAGTTAATGGCAAGGGAGTACAAGGTGTCGTCGAGGTTACTGTTGAGGGAGTCCCGGACTAGGGGGTGTCCGCATAGCCGAACTATCATGGTCGGCCGGACTCCAAGACTATGAAGATACAAGATTGAAGACTTCGTCCCGTGTCCGGATGGGACTTTCCTTGGCGTGGAAGGCAAGCTTGGCGATACGGATATGTAGATTTCCTACCATTGTAACCGACTCTATGTAACCCTAGCCCTCTCCAGTGTCTATATAAACCGGATGGCTTTAGTCCGTAGGACGAACAACAATCATACCATAGGCTAGCTTCTAGGGTTTAGCCTCCTTGATCTCGTGGTAGATCCACTCTTGTAACACACATCATCAATATTAATCAAGCAGGACGTAGGGTTTTACCTCCATCAAGAGGGCCCGAACCTGGGTAAAACATCGTGTCCCTTGTCTCCTGTTACCATCCGCCTAGACGCACAGTTCGGGACCCCCTACCCGAGATCCGTCGGTTTTGACACCGACATTGGTGCTTTCATTGAGAGTTCCTCTATGTCGTCACCGATAGGCTTGATGGCTTCTTCGACCATCATCAACGACGCAGTCCAGGGTGAGACCCTTCTCCCCGGACAGATCTTCGTATTCGGCGGCTTTGCACTGCGGGGCAATTCTCTTGGCCATCTGGAGCAGATCGAAAGCTACGCCCCTGGCCGTCAGGTCAGATTTGGAAGTTTGAACTTCACGGCTGACATCCGCGGGGACTTGATCCTCGATGGATTCGAGCCACAGCCGAGCGTGCCGCACTGTCATGACGAGCATGATTTAGCTCTGTAGTTGAACAGTACCATGGAGGCCGCACTCGAACCCGCTCCGATCTTCAATTCGGAGCTGGCTACGCAGATCGAGGACGGATGGCTAGACACCGCCTCGGGGGTTGCAACCTCTACGGTGATAGAGCCGAACACTGACCTTGTCCCTCATAAAGCTCATGACTCCGAGGTGCCAGACTCATTTCCGGACTCCGAACCTCCCGCGCTTCCTCCGATCAAATCTGATTGGGCGCCGATCATGGAGTTCACCACAGCGGACATCTTTCAGAACTCACCTTTCGGCGACATCTTGAGTTCGCTAAAATATCTCTCATTATCAGGAGAGCCCTAGCCGGACTGCGGCCAGGATAGTTGGGATGCGGACGACGAAGAAATTCAAAGCCCACCCACCACCCAATTAATAGCCACTGTCGACGATCTAACCGACATGCTAAACTATGACTCCGAAGACATCGACGGTATGGACGACGATGCCGGAGACGACCAAGAACCAGCGCCTACCAGGCACGGGAAAGCCACCCCAACTCATGACGTATACATGGTGGATACACCAAAAGGAAGCGATAATGAGGAAAAACGGGACGTGGCGAAGGACAACTCCCCCAACAAACAACCAAAGCGGTGGCGCAAGCGCCGCCCGAAGACCGACATCGATAAAAACGGCACCCATACGGACCCGGCCCTAGAGCAGGGTGAAGCAGTGGACGACGCAAATGTCAACAAGCAGCCAGCTGGATATGAACTGGACAAGCAACCCATCCCCGACGAAGATGATCTCACATCACCAGAGCATATGAATCTTCATAAAAGGCTCATCGCCGCTGCAAGAAGTTTGAAGAAGCAAAAGCGGAAGCTCAAAACAGCGGAGGACGCACTCAGAATGAGATGGAGCAAAGTACTCAACAACGCAGATAAACATGGCGCTAGTCAACAGACAAAGAGCTACCCGAAGCGCAAGCTGTTGTCCGAATTTGACGAGGAGGCCTTAGAGCCCCCGCAGTCAAAAAAGAAAGAAGCCGCCTGGCCGGATAGACGACCAGATGACAGGCCAAGAGCAACAAGGGGCTCCGTACACAAGCCGGCACACGATCAGCATAAAGATCCTCAAAAAAAGGACGACCCAGTCAGATCTATTTATGGTCCAAAAAAGAAGACTCCAGGAAGCAACATAACCCGCCGAGCATTTGAAGACAACGGCACACCCAAATACAGGGGCGCCGCACACCCACTATGTTTCACTGACGAGGTACTGGATCATGGATTTCCAGCGGGATTCAAACCCGTAAACATAGAAGCATATGACGGAACAACAGACCCCGGAGTCTGGATTGAGGATTACATCCTACACATACATATGCCCAGAGGAGATGATCTCCATGCCATAAAATACCTACCCCTCAAGCTCAAAGAGCCAGCTCGGCATTGGCTTAAAAGCCTCCCAGAAAATACCATTGGAAGTTGGGAAGAGCTTGAGGATGCGTTTTAAGCAAATTTTCAGGGGACCTATGTCCATCCTCCGGATGCAGACGATTTAAGTCACATAACTAGACAGCCCGGAGAGTCAGCATGCAAATTCTGGAATAGGTTCCTCACTAAAAAGAACCAAATAGTCGACTGTCCGGACGCTGAAGCCTTAGCAGCCTTTGAACACAACGTCCGAGATGGATGGCTTGCCAGACACCTCGGCCAGGAAAAACCAAGAACAATGGCCGCACTAACAAGCCTCATGACCCGCTTTTGCACGGGGGAAGACAGCTGGCTGGCTAGGTGCAGCACCAGCGACCCGAGTACATCCGAAGTTAGGGATGGAAATGGGAAATCACGAGCAGAAAAGATCAGCGCCGGAATAAGGAAAATGGCCCGAATAGTACGGCGGTCAACGCCGGATTCAAAAGCTCTTGGCCGAACAACAAAACACTGCCCCTCAAGGACAACAGTGACGAGCTATCCAACCTAAATAAGATTCTGGACAGACTATGTCAAATACATGGTACCTCTGGGAAGCCTGCAAACCATACCCACAGAGATTGTTGGGACTTCAAACAGTCCGGCCGACTTAATGCCGAACACAAGGGGCTCGACAGACCAAGCGAAAGTGACGAAACCCAAAAGCAGCACTCCGGAAAACAGAAGACTTTCCCACTAGAAGTCAAAACAGTGAACTCACTTCATGTGATAACGCGAAAAGACAGTGCGGCACCTGCAATACCAGGACACCGCCCGCAGAATGGGGATAAACCATACCAAAATTCGCCATAGCAGCACTTCCTTCAAAGGAGTGACGCCAGGCCTTTAGGCCAATTATACAGGCTCCGTACCACTAGAGGTTATGTTCGGTTCATCCGACAACCTCCGCCGCGAAAAGCTCACTATCCATCACCCCATTCAAACAGTAGCCCTTAAGCACTACTGGGGCACGCAGCTTCCGCCAGCCCTAACGCAATACCACATTACGGGTTTTTTACGCTTAAAAATGCCCGGTCAACGTGGCATAATTTCATTAAAAAGTAACTCCAAGTGTTCCTCGACTACGGAGAACGTGAGACTGCCTTGACAGCCACACACTAATCAGACCTTGCGGGTCAAAGCCCCTTAAAACAGGTCATTCAGACCTCGGACATGGTTAGGCGAGTCCGGCAAGGGGCTTCCAGCCGCATATCCCCTTTATAAGGGGCTGCGTGTATAAATGATGAGAGCCAATAAAGCTCAATTTTCTTCCTTTTATTCTATTCTTATACAACCTCTACACGATATTTCTTGCAAACTAAGTCCTTCTCTTTTACAGATGAAGCTCGTGCTACATCCGTCCAGGATACAGCACAACGGAGACACAGGCGCAGATGTGCAGCAGGGACCCATTGCAAGGATTCTTTTGAGATTAAGACCCTGCGTCAACCTTTCTTACTGTCTCTTGTTGATACACATCCCCCGGTTTCCTACCATAACCGAGGAGGAGGCTGGCGTTTTGGCATCGGCCGCGTCAGAAGTTCCCGCCTGAACCTGGACACTAGGGGCTTAGGGCATTGTTTTGCCCGGTATCATAAAGACCGAACACCTCAGGGAGTGTTCGGCGTCTCGAGTTAGGCCTTATATGCATCAGCTCCGAATCATGTCTTTGGTCAAATGTTGGGTTTGCCCGGCTCCTGTGTTTTGCTGCCTTACGTTCCGTATCATCGGCTAACGCGGCACCAGGAGAACTACTGCGATTGTGCCCCGGTTCGGCCGGGCGAGCACCTCAGTAGAGAAAGCCGAAAACTGACTGTCATGATATAGCGAGAGACTGGTCAACCACTCAATCGACCATTGGAATGTTTAGAATTCCTCTGCTTTGACGAAGGACCGCTTCCCGGTCAGGCACTTACGCGCCCCGATGTTCGGAGAGGAGCGGTGCCGCTAGGGGCTATATAGTAGCCCCACATTCGAGCTCCTATGGCTAAGTGAAGGTGATAAAGCATTATAGTCCGGTTGCCTAGTTTGCTATGCTATCACCTCCCTAAAAGGACCAAGACGTTGGATTAAGTGTGAAAAAGCGCTTTTCTTTTTACAAACACCCCCGCACCATGTGCGTGGGGGCTGAAGCCAAAGATGCAACTTTCAGGTTATTCATACATATACGGCCGCAGAGGAGATAGTTCAATACTTGAACACACAAGTATAAAAAGTTATTGCATTATCAACATGATCTCAGAAATCATACATGTCATTCAAACATAACATCTTTCGAGCACTGCGACTCTATTATACGAGCGCCATGCAGGACTTCCTCAAAATAGTGCTCGGTGGGGAATCAGCTTTTGTCCGAACCCCGGGATGCAACAGTGGTGGCATCCATCTCCGCCCAGTATGTCTTACCACGGGCGAGAGCCATCCGTGCACCTTCTATGCATGCCGACCGCTTCATCGCCTCAATACGCGGCACCGCCCCAAGGAATTGCTACAACAAGCCAAAATAACTCTTCGGCTTGGGCCCTTTCGGCCACAGATGAGCGACCACATCCGTCATGGCAAGTCCGGACAATCTATTCAGCTCAGCCCACTCAACCAGCCGATCACTCAACGGAAGTGGACGCTCCGGACTATGGAATTGAGACCAGAAAAGCTCTTCCATTTCATGATCCTCCTGGCTTCCAAAGTGCACGATGCGTCCGCCGCACTCGCCGCCAAGTCCAGATAAAGATCCTCCACACCGTACAATCGGCCCAGCTGAGCATACTTCGGGTCCGTGAACTTCCTACGCAGCATAAAGGGCTTTCCAGCCACAATGTCTCCGACCTGACGCAGTTCCTCCTTCATAGCCCGCATCGCACTATGGGCATCCACTCCAATAATTCCCGATTACACATCCACTAGAGTAACAACACAAGATCCACAAGTATCAAACACAATCAAAGGAAAGATACAATGGTAAATTTCATCCCAAATCCAAAGGAAGAGGGTTCTTGGTGGTAGTCTTCTCCCAATGGAGGTCTTGAAATCCTCAAGGATTCTTCCCTATGGGGTCTTGATCCTCAAAGAGGGAAGGTAATGGAGCAAAGCTCACCAAGATCTCATCTAATACTTTGCTAACCCTAAACATGGCCCTAGGTACGGAATATATAGGCTTGGGGTCGAAGGAGGAGGAGGGGAGCCGAAGAAGTCATCTCAGCCGTCCATCCTGGGAGGCCCGTGCGCACGGGGTAAGTTGGGCCCGTGCGCACGGGGGTCCCGTGGGCACGGTACACGCCCGTGCGCACGGGGTGCGTCAGTGTCGGGTTCCTGTGTAGCACGTGGGCACGGGGTCTCGGGGGCCCGTGCGCACGGGGTCACCAGATGGGATCTCCAAGGAACAGAAACTTGCAGCGGTGGAAAAAGTATTTGCGATGGCTCTCTGATGTATGTGAAATATTTGGGAATTTATAGAGATGGATTTAGGTCAGGAGGTGCCACGAGGGGCCCACAAGCCTGGCAGGCTTGTCACTGCCTCATGGCACTTCAGGTCTTCTCCCGAAGCTTCTAGGATCCCATTTGGTCCAGAATAAATCATCAAAAAAATCGTAGCATTTGGACTGTATGGTACTTATTTTCATACTAGCCAAAAACAAGCAAAAAAACACCAACGGGAACTGGGCACTAGGTTAATAGGTTAGTCCAAAAAATAATATATAATTGCATAATAATCACCCAAGATTGATACTATAATAACATGGAACTATAAAAATTATAGATATGTTGGAGATGCATCACCCGATGACCTCAGTCACATCGTCCTGCAACGGGGCGAGTCAGCTCAGAAATTCTGGAACCGATTTCTTTCCAAAAAGAACCAGGCTATCGACTGCCCCGACACCGAGGCCATTGTGGCACTCAAGCAGAACATCCAATATGAATGGCTCGCCCACCAGCTCGGGCAAGATATGTGGAGGACCCAAGTGGCCCTCACCTAAAGTATGGCCTGCTTTTGCACGGGAAAGGACATCTGGATGGCCCGCAGTACTCACAATGGCGAGGCTGGCACCTCAGAGACCCGGAATGCTAATGGCAAGCCGAAGCGCAACAAAAATAGGCATGAGCATAAAGATGGCGGGAGCGACACCGAGGATGCTACAGTAAATGCAGGGTTCAGCGGACCTAGATTTGGGCAGAAAAAGTCCTTTAAAGTAAAGAGAGAGGGACCCAGCTAGCTCGAAAAGATACTCGATAAGCCGTGCCAACTTCAGGGTACCTCCGGCAAACCAGCAAAACATACCAATTGAAATTGCTGAGTTTTCAAGCAGGCCGACAAAATGGCGATGGAGGGTAATAGTAAAGTCAGCCTCACAGTGAAGACGAGTATGACCCTTGGCAGCCCAATATGGAGGCCAAATATAGTTTCCTCATGAGGTGAATGACTTAAACATGATCTACATCACCCACATCCCCAAGAAGGAGATGAAATGCGCAATTCGGGGTGTCCATGCATTGCAGCCTGTCGCCCAGAAATTCAATCTGTGGTCGGCTTACCTGTTCACATTCGACAAGCACGATCATCCTACTAGCATCAGGCATGGCAGATCAGCTGCACTAGTCTTGGATCTGATCAAGGATGGATTCCATCTGACACGTGTCCTCATGGACGAAGGTAGCAGCCTCAGTTTAATTTACGCGGATAGAATCATGAAGATGAGCATCGTCTCATCTCGGATCAAGCCCAGCACCAGCACCTTTAAAGGTAGCATAACAGCATCGAAGCTTGTTGCATCGTAATAGTGATAGTGGAGGTAGTCTTCGGGTCACCCGATAACTTCAAGAGTGAGGAGTTAATCTTCGACATAGTTCCCTTTCGAAGCGGATACCACGTGCCTCTAGGGTGTAACGCATTTGCTCGCTTCAATGCAGTCCTGGATTATGCATACATAAAGCTAAAAATGCCTGGACCAAACGGTGTTACTATAGTCAATGGCAACACCAAATGTTCCCTCCGAATGGAGGAGCAGACCAGGACTTTCGTAGCTAAGGTGCAGGCATTCGAGGAGGCAGCCTGTGCCGCTAAGCACATGCCTAGCTCATCAAAGCATGTGCGGGCCGTGCAAACCGACCTCGGCCAAGCATTTCCCCACCCCACGTAGGGATACGAGCTCCTAGTATGCCTCCCCTATATGGGGCATTACATCCCACGGTGCATAACTTTGCACTAAAAATTCCCTCGGCTGCCGAGGATCCAAAACAATGGAAATGTCTTGATCGTATTGACTGAGCAGCGACGCACTTCGGACTTGCATATCATAGGGCTCTGTAGAAGACTCAGCTAAGAATGGCACGTCCATATGGCTTTAACCATCCAAATGATAGCCACATACCTCTTTAAAGTACTCGACTCACAAAAGCATCAAGCACATGAATGACCGAGGTTGTAGGCAGTCCATATCAACTTCGTTATCAACGAAGATGATCTGATCAATAGCATGGAGACGCAGAGATGCGACAGGATGCCGATCGGGCTAATAAACCCGATGACCAATCCGCCGTGTTTGGATCTACTCCTTTGTTGTTTCTCTGTTTCACATTGTATCTTTTTAAAGTTCCTTTCGTCAAAGCTCGACATACATAGCTTGACAAATAAAGAAATTGCGCCCCTTAAGGTTCTTCATCATTTCCTTATAACCACTACCTTCGGTCCAAAAACAATGCTTTATGATACAATTGCTATTCAAAAAGGACTTCACATTTGATCTCATTCCCTAAATTACAAGTCTGAACTACTCATCATCTTGGACATTGAGCTATATGAATCCATTTTGAACACAGATTTTTGTCAATAGTTAGGTTGCCCGGCTCGTGTGCTTACCTCTCACATTTCCGATCAATTCGGCTAACGATGTAACGAGAGAACCACTGTGATAGTGCTACAAACTCGCATGGCAGAGTGCCTCAGTGGAGAATACCAAAAACTAACTATATTTGTAAGCGTAAACTGGTCAGTCGGCCGTCCGATGACCGCATCTAGCAATGTGTCGTTAGCAATCACTCATGTTAAGCGAAGGGCTTCTTTCTTGAATTGGCCGAAGTGGTCAGTGGCATAAAATATGGCTACATAGCCAACCACTCCACACACACGTGTCTCGTCATCGCCCCCCACAGTCAAGCTCCTATGACTAAGTGAAAGTTATAAAGCCATTATAGTCTGATTGCCTCGTTCCTACGTGCATGCACCGCCTTCTGGAACTGAGACATTGGCTAAGGGTCACAATTTCCTATGGAACACCCTTTGTATACTGTACAAAGGGGTCGAAGCTGAGGATTGTCCACTTTAAATTTAACACGGTCAAACAATAGTCAAAAAACACAAAAAGAAGAAAACAACACAAGCACATGAAGGAATATAAATCTGCATTCATTAAAACAAAAGGAAGTTTCGTACATCCCACCACATTTCAGAATTCCGGAGTACTATCTAAAAATACAAAGTGTCCTTGGGACACTTGGCCTCGGTAATCCAGGCCCCTTCCAGAACATCTGCGAGGTACTGCTCCACGGTCCGATCCTTCCCTTCAGGGGGTGCCGTGGCTATGACCGATGTTTTGACAAGCCGATAATTCATCTTCACAAAAGGCGTACGCTCGCTAAGCCCCCTCCAAGCATGCCGAACGCTTTCGCCAAGCCACTTGAGGGACGACTTCTTGTAGCCGAGCTAAGAGACCAAAGAAGCTTGTCGGCAGCACCTCCGCGGGCCATAGGTTTACGTAGAAGTCCTTGAGTGCCGACCTTACCATGTGGAGAAGTTCCACCGGCTACTTCATCCGATGATTCAGCAGCTCCGGACATGACGACACCTGGAATTGTTGCCAGAGTGCCTTCTCCGCCTCATGGCCCTCTGGTTCACCGAAATAGCGGATGGTGTCCAATGCACCCTTTGGGAGATATGTGAAGACCTCCACGGAGCGCCCAAGGTGGGTGAGCTCGACGAACCCCTTGCTGCCGGACCCTGATAGAGGCGAGGGTGTCTTGATCTTTTGATGAGATGATAACTATCGATTTGGTGGAGCTGACTTTGACGACCCGACTACAAACGTGTAGGATGTTGCGCCTTAGCAATTGCTAAACCAATCTCCTGTTGTCACTGACGATGCAGGAAGCACAATCAGCAACCAATCAAAGAACGAGCAAGAATATGATAAAGCAATCGAAGAACGAGCAAGAATATGATAAAGCAATCTGAATATTGCGAATATGTATGAAGTATTGATAATGGTGGGGACTGTAAGCGGTCTTGGTCTGGTCATTAGATACAAACGAAGTACACGAAGTTGCAATGGCTGACTCTAAACTAAACAAATCCCAAGAAAAAATCTACTAGATGGATGTACTTATATAGGAGCATGGGGTGGCGGTCAAGGAGGTGGGTGACGTCCCAAGGCAGCCTAAAACTAACCATAGGTCGTACAAGGCCAATGGGCCCAAGTGGAGATGGTGTAACACCTTTGGACTTGTAGTTTGACTCGGATTTTGCTGCAGCATCAAATTGTTTCGTCAATTTCTCAACGCTCGAAATGAATTTGAAGGTAAATACTATTGGTATGGAAAGTGCACGAAATCTACTTTCCAACCAAAAAATAACCACCAAATTCAGAGTCCGGATGAAAGAATTGTTGGCGTTTTGACTCAGGTATGTCTGTGAAGTACGAATCTGAGTCCAGAACGTGAGAGACTTGGACTCTATCTTCTCTTGGCCCAAATGTGACGTGATAGGACTTTATAACAGCACCTAAACTTATCTTTTCCCCTTATCTTCATATGTGGATTGTACAAATGTCCCATACACCTGTAATTACATATGGCACAAAAGTCTGTGAAGTATTTTTGTCCTGCATAACATAAATAAATTATTGCATAGTTTGCGTTAGAAATCACCTCACAAATATGCACGTATGCAATATTTTTGGTCGTATCCAAGGTAGTCATGTCCTCATCATCCTACCCTTCTTGAAAGCAAAGCCGTCCTTGGTGTTGCTTAATCTGAAATGTGGATAATAAAAGAGACAATGTGTACATGTTGTATATGTATATGTCATCTATTTTTACTTCCCTTGGTTTTTGCACATATGACACATGTATACAGGAGTAACTTTCATAGTTCATAAATAAAGCCAAAATATTATCACAAGAAGTAGAAGGCATGAGAATATTGCAACTCAGTTTGCACATATAAGTGAATCTCTTATTCATATCATAAGATTGGCAGTGTTCATCATTAAACCATCACAACATTGGTAAATAAATCTTACTTGCATCAAATTTACATGCTACAACATGATTAAATAAGCAAACATGCAATAGGTCATTTGACATAGAATCATCACCAAGACTAGAGGTCATATCAAAATGATTAAACATTGGCACAATTATTTTAAAATATTTTTGACCTAAATCCGGTTTATTCCCTAATTCACAAGGTTCTTTTGCATCAGCAGTTAATTCAATGGGTGCATCGGACATTGTTGATATTGCATTTTTTTGATCACATGGAAAAGTCAAATCATCAACATATTCCTCTAAAATAGGTGGTGTGATCAAAGTAGTGGGTAGGCCATTACATGGTGCATGAAATTGACAAGGCACATAATTTGATGAAGAAAACTGTATGGCATTGGGCTATCCATCATAACCGAAGAGAGAGGAGAGAGGCATACCCGGGTGGTGAAGGAGTCGTCGTCGAAGGAGGAACCGCTGGAGAGGTCATTCAAGAAGACCATGGCGATCCCGACAGTAGGATGCGAGACGGCGAGAGCGAGGAAGCGGCTATTGCTTCGAAAGGAAGGAAGGAAGGAGAAAACATGGGAAATGTGTCATGTTGTCGGGGAGAAAAGGGGGTGGGGAAGGGGGGAGTGACGGTGTCCTGGACTAGGGGGTACTCACCATGTCATCTCCCGATCAGTTGGATTGGGCCGAGGACCCCCATGGCCATATACTCATGGGCCAGTTCGGATGACCCCTGCCGCATACAAGGAAGACTCCACAAGACTTGGCGCCCAAGACAAGGACTCTCCTAAACCCTAGGCCTCCAGTATCTTATATAAACTGAGGCCAGGCTAGTCAATAGACGATTTAATATTCATTACTACAATCTCGTGGTAGACACCTGTACTATGTACTATCCCCATATGAATACAATCAAAGAAGGACATAGGGTTTTTCCTCCTTCAAGAGGGCCCGAACCTGGGTAAAATCTCGTGTCCATGTTACCATCGCTCCAAGACGCCTAGCTTAGGATCCCTACTACGAGATACATCGGATATTGAACCGACATTGGTGCTTTGATTGAGAGCCTGCTGGGCAGTCGTCACGGATTGATGGGATGATTAGGTGATATTTTTTCAGATAGATCTGTTTTAGGCCGATCTTATTTTTCGCAAATCGTTACTGTCGGCTTGTATGATTTTTCTTTGTAGAAAGCCCATAGAATTTTTTAAGCGGCGGCTGCCGCGCGCAGGGCTCGGCTGCTTGATTGGTCCGCCCGCATACGGTGTGCTAGAGACGATCTCTAGAATATTGTGCCAGAGGCGACACACGCATAGTGCAGCAGCGGCAGGAGGCCTGGTGGCCGAACTCGGTGCTAACCGCCCGATCAGCTCCATGGAAAAATCCAGCCAAGAACCTCCGTGCGAGCCTATCCGTACTGCCCATGTGAAATAGTGCATGCCGGCTAGCAATACTTCGGACCGGCGGCAGTTTGGGGAGATTCTATCCTTTCTTTTTCATTCTCCTCATTATTTAATTAAGCTGTACTTTTTTTAATGGGCTGTCTTCCGTGAATTCACGTGTTGACTTGACCTTAGCCTGAGGAATAGTACTACTATATACCGTTACAACTTTTTAAGACTAACTGTGTTGTTCAATTCTTTTGCAAACAACACCGTTGTTGCTCTCTGTTATTTTCCCTGCAGACCGGGTTTGGCTTCGCGCGTATGCACAACCAAGATGAGAAGCGCACGTTGGTACACTGGCGCCTGATTACGTATGGGCATAACCCCGGGTTACCCAATCAATGCCAGCCCCGTACGCTGGATGTACAGTGACTCGTGAGACCTGCGGTAGTCCAGCCGAGGACCACGCGACACTACTGCACGTGCGGAACAGCGAGGAATAATGCATGGAGATGGCCCATGTGGAAGCAACCGCTCATGCGGAATGCACTTATTACTAGGGCTGCGTGGGTATTCGGCGGCCTGCTGCTACGTCTCGAGCTTGCGGTGGTTTTCCCCGAAGAGGAGAGGATGATGCAACACAGTAGCGTAAGTATTTCCCTCAGTTTTTGAGAACCAAGATATCAATCCAGTAGGAGGTCACGCGCAAGTCCCTCGTACCTGCACAACACGATAGCAACTCGCAACCAACGCTTAGGGGTTGTCAATCCCTTCACGGTCACTTACGAGAGTGAGATCTGATAGAGATAATGTTTTTGGTATTTTTGATAGATAGATGCAAAGTAAAATGTAAAGGCAAAGTAAAAACAAAGCAAGTAAATAAAGTGATATAGATTGATATGATGATAATAGACCCAGGGGCCATAGGTTTCACTAGTGGCTTCTCTCAAGAGCATAAGTATTCTATGATGGGTGAACAAATTACTGTTGTGCAATTGACAGAATTGAGCATAGTTATGAGTATATCTAGGCAATGATCATGTATATAGGCATCACGTCTGTGACAAGTAGATCGAAACGATTCTACATCTACTACTACTACTCCACTCATCGACCGCTGTGCAGCATGCATCTTGAGTATTAAGTTAAAAACAGAGTAACGCTTTAAGCAAGATGACATGATGTAGAGGGATAAATTCATGCAATATGATAAAAACCCCATCTTGTTATCCTCGATGGCAACAATACAATACGTGCCTTGCAACTCTTTCTGTCACTGAGTAAGGACACCGCAAGATTGAACCCAAAGCCATGCACTTCTCCCATTGCAAGAACTACCAATCTAGTTGGCCAAACCAAACAGATAATTCGAAGAGACTTGCAAAGATAACTCAATGATACATAAAATAATTCAGAGAAGAATCAAATATTTTCCATAGATAATACTGGATCATAAACCCACAATTCATCATTCTCAACAAACATATCGCAAAAAGAAGATTACATCGAATAGATCTCCACAAGAGAGGGGGAGAACATTGTATTGAGATCCAAAAAGAGAGAAGAAGCCATCTAACTACTAGCTATGGACCCAAAGGTCTGAAGTAAACTACTCACACTTCATCAGAGAGGCTATGGTGATGATGTAGAAGCCCTCCGTGGTGGATGCCCCCTCCGGCGGAGCTCCAGAACAGGCCCCAAGATGGGATCTCGTGGATACAGAAGGTTGCGGCGATGGAATTAGGTTTTTGGCTCCCCTTTTTGATCATACGGGGATACATAGGTATATATATAGGAGGAAGGAGTACGTCGGTGGAGCTCCGAGGGGCCCACGAGGTAGGGGGCGCACCCAGGGGGGCGTGCCCTCCACCCTCGTGACCTCCTCGGAAGCTTCTTGGAGTAGGGTCCAAGTCTCCTGGATCACGTTCGGTTGGAAAATCACGATCCCGAAGGTTTCATTCCGTTTGGACTCCGTTTGATATTCTGTTTCTTCGAAATACTGAAAAAGGCAAAAAATAGCAATTCTGTGCTAGGCCTCCGGTTAATAGGTTAGTCCCAAAAGTAATATAAAAGTGAAAAATAAAGCCCAATATAGTCCAAAACAGTAGATAAAGTAGCATGGAGCAATAAAAAATTATAGATACGTTGGAGACGTATCAAGCATCCCCAAGCTTAATTCCTGCTCGTCCTCGAGTAGGTAAATGATAAAAAAGAATTTTTGATGCGGAGTGATACTTTGGCATAATTTCAATGTAAATCTTCTTAATTGTGATATGAATATTCAGATCCGAAAGATTCAAGACAAAAGTTCATATTGACACAAAAATAATAATACTTCAAGCATACTAATCAAAGCAATCATGTCTTCTCAAAATAACATGGCAAAAGAAAGTTCATCCCTACAAAATCATATAGTTAGGCTATGCTTCATTTTCGTCACACAAAGATGTTCCCAACATCTATACCCCTGATGACAAGCCAAGCAATTGTTTCATACTTAAATAATCTCAAACTTTTTCAACCTTCACGCAATACATGAGCGTGAGTCATGGATATAGCAGTATGGGTGGAATAGAATATGATGATGGGGATTGTGTGGAGAAGACAAAAAAGGAGAAAGTCTCACACCAACAAGGCTAATCAATGAGCTATGGAGATGCCCATTGATTGATGTTAATGCAAGGAGTAGGGATTGCCATGCAACGGATGCACTAGAGCTATGAATGCTCAACAAAAGAAAACTAGTGGGTGTGCATCCAACTTGCTTGCTCATTAAGAACTAGGGCATTTTGAGGAAGCCCATCGTAGGAATATACAAGCCAAGTTCTATAATGAAAAATTACCACTAGTATGAACAAGACAACTTAAGAGACTCACTATATGAAAAACATGGTGCTACTTTGAAGCACAATATATGAGACTCACTACATGAAGAAAAAGGTGCTACTTTGAAGCACAGTGTGGAAAAAGAGATAGTAGCATTGCCCTTTTTTATTTTTATTTTTTGGGCCTTTCTCTTTTTTTGGCCTTTCTCTTTTTTTATTTGGGCAATGCTCTAATGATGATCATCACACTTTAATTACAACATATGAATTACAACTTGATACTAGAACAAGATATGACTCTATATGAATGCCTCCGGCGGTGTACCGAGATGGTGCAATGAATCAAGAGTGACATGTATGAAAAACAATGCAAGATGGCTTTGCCACAAATACGATGTCAACTACAAGATCATGCAATGGCAATATGACAAAAGTAATGCATGTCACGATGATGATTGTGGAAGTTGCATGGCAATATATCTCGGAATGGCTATGGAAATGCCATGATAGGTAGGTATGGTGGCTGTTTTGAGGAAGATATAAAGAGGTTTATGTGTGATAGAGCATATCATATCACGGGGTTTGGATGCACCGGCGAAGTTTGCACCAACTCTCAAGGTGAAAAAGGGCAATGAACGGTACCGAAGAGGCTAGCAAAGGTGGAAAGATGAGAGTGCGTATAATCCATGGACTCGGCATTAGTCAAAATAACTCATGTACTTATTGCAAAAATTTAGAAGTCATCAAAAATCAAGTACTACGCGCATGCTCCTAGGGGGATAGATTGGTAGGAAAAGACCATCGCTCGTCCCCGACCACCACTCATAAGGATGCACAAGCCAGGTACACTTCATGTTTCAAATTTGTTACATAACTTTAACCATACGTGCATGCTAAGGGACTTGCAAACTTCAACACAAGTATTTCTAAAATTCATAATCATCCAACTAGCACGACTTTGATATTATTACCTCCACATCTCAAAACAATTATCAAGCATCAAACTTATCTTAGTACCCAAAGCACTCAAAAGAAAGTTTCACATATCTTGAATACCAAGTATATTAACATTAAGCAAATTACCATGCTATTAACGACTCTCAAAATAATCTAAGTGAAGCATGAGAGATCAAGTTTCTTTAAAACAAATCCACCACGGTGCTCAAAAAGATCTAAGTGAAGCACCAGAGCAAAAATTATCACGCCCAAAAAGATATAAGTGAAGCACTATGAGCAAACTATCAAGCTCAAAAGATATAAGTGAAGAACATAGAGTATTCTAACAAATTTCAATTCATGTATGGCTCTCTAAAAAGGTGTGTACAGCAAATATGATTGTGGTAAACTAACAAGCAAAGACACAAATAATACAAGACGCTCCAAGTAAAACACATATCATGTTGGTGAATAAAAATATAGCTCCAAGTAAATTACCGATGGAAGTGGACGAAAAAGGGGATGCCTTCCGGGGCATCCCCAAGCTTTGACTTTTTGGTGTCCTTGTATTATCTTGGGGGTGCCATGGGAATCCCCAATATTAGGCTCTTGCCACTCCTTGTTCCATAATCCATCAAAAGAATTCACCCAAAACTTGAAAACTTCACAACACAAAACTCAACAGAAATCTCGTGAGCTCCGTTAGAAAAAGAAAACAAAAGACTACTTCAAAGTACTATAGTGAACTCATTCTTTCTTTATATTGGTGTTAAACCTACTGTATTCCAACTTCTCTATGGTTTATAAACTATTTTACTAGCCATAGATTCATCAATATAAGCAAACAACACACGAAAAACAGAATCTGTCAAAAACAGAACAGTCTGTAGTAATCTGTAACTAACGCAAACTTCTGGAACTCTAAAAATTCTACCAAAATAGTAAGTCCTGGAAAATTTGTTTATTGATCATCATAAAAAAGAATCAACGCAAAATCACTCTCCAGTAAAAAATGGCAGCTAATTTCGTGAGCGCTAAAGTTTCTGTTTTTTAGCAGAATCAAATCAACTATCATCGTAGGTTATCCTATAGGTCCTACTTGGCACAAACACTAATTAAAACATAAAACCACATCCAAACAGAAGGTAGATGGATTATTTATTCCTAAACAGAAGCAAAAACAAAAAACACAAAATAAAATTGGGTTGCCTCCCAACAAGCGCTATCGTTTAACGCCCCTAGATAGGCATAAAAGCAAGGATAGATCTAGGTATTGCCATCTTTGGTAGGCAATCCATAAGTGGCTCTCATGATAGATTCATAAGGTAATTTTATTTTATGTCTAGGGAAGTGTTCCATACCCTTCTTTAAGGGAAATTGGAATCTAATATTCCCTTCCTTCATATCAATAATTGCACCAATTGTTCTAAGGAAAGGTCTACCAAGAATAATAGGACATGAAGGATTGCAATCTATATCAAGAACGATAAAATCTACGGGCACATAATTCCTATTTGCAACAATAAGAACATCATTAATTCTTCCCATAGGCTTTTTAATAGTGGAATCCGCAAGATGCAAGTTTAGAGAGCAATCATCAAAATCATGGAAATCTAGCAAATCACATAAAGTTTTGGGAATAGTAGAGACACTAGCACCCAAATCACACAAAGCATGAAACTCAATGTCTTTAATTTTAATTTTAATAGTAGGTTCCCACTCATCATAGAGTTTTCGAGGGATAGAGACTTTCATCTCAAGTTTTTCTTCATAAAATTGCATCAAGGCATCAACAATGTGTTCGGTAAAGGCCTTATTTTGACTATAAGCATGAGGAGATTCTAGCACGGATTGCAACAAGGAAATACAACAATTCAAAGAGAAATTTTCATAATTAAATTCCTTGAGATCCAAAATAGTAGGTTTAGCAACATCATGGTTTCCATTTATTTCAATCCCACTTTCATCAATTTCATCATCAAGATCTAGAAACTCCGAATTCTTAGAATGCCTTCTAGGTAAAGGAAGATAATCTTCAGATTCATTAAGATTCATATTGCAAAACAAAGATTTAATGGGATACGCATCAATAACTTTTAGATCTTCATCTTGATTTTCATAGGGATTAGAAGACCACGCTTTAATAAAGGCATCTTTGGAAGAACGCATCCTAGCGGTTCTTTCTTTGCACTCATCAATGGAAATTCTCATGGATTTGAGAGACTCATTGATATCATGCTTAGGAGGAATAGATCTAAGCTTTAAAGAATCAATTTCAAGAGAAATTCTATCAATGTTCCTAGCCAAATCATCAACTTTAAGCAATTTCTCTTCAAGCAAAGCATTAAAATTCTTTTGTGAATTCATAAACTCTTTAACACTACTCTCAAATTCAGAGGGCATCTTATTAAAATTTCCATAAGAGTTGTTGTAGGAATTTCCATAATTATTAGAAGGATTACTAAGATAAGGCCTAGGATTAAAATTCCCTCTATAAGCGTTATTTCCAAATCTATTCCTACCAATAAAATTCACATCCATAGATTCATTATTATTCTCAAGCAAAGTAGATAAAGGCATATCATTGGGATCAAGAGGAGTATTTTTAGGAGCAAACATCTTCATAAGTTCATCCATCTTTTCACTCAAAACATTGATTTCTTCTATAGCATGCACTTTTTTACTAGAAGATCTTTCGGTATGCCATTGAGAATAATTAGCCATAATATTATCAAGCAATTTTGTAGAATCTCCTAACGTAATTTCCATAAACGTGCCTCCCGCGGCCGAATCTAAAAGATTTCTAGAAGCAAAATTCAATCCGGCATAAAAAATTTGTAGGATCATCCATAAATTCAAACCATGAGTAGGACAATTGTGAAGCATCAATTTCATTCTTTCCCAAGATTGGGCAACATGCTCATGATCAAGTTGCTTAAAATTCATAATATCGTTCCTAAGAGTGATGATCTTAGCGGGAGGAAAATACTTAGAGATAGAAGCATCTTTGCACTTGTTCCAAGAATCAATACTATTTTTAGGCAAAGACGAAAACCAAATTTTAGCACGATCTCTAAGTGAAAACGGAAATAACTTCAATTTGACAATATTGTTATCCGTATCTTTCTTCTTTTGCATATCACACAAATCAACAAAATTGTTTAGATGTGTAGCGGCATCTTCACTAGGAAGGCCAGCGAATTGATCTTTCATAACAAGATTCAGCAAAGCGGTATTGATTTCACAAGACTCATAATTATTAAGAGGAGCAATCGGAGTACTAAGGAAATCATTATTATTGGTATTCGAGAAGTTGCACAATTTGGTATTATCTTGCGCCATGGCAACAAGTAATCCAACACACAAGCAAACAGAAAGGCGAGAAAAAGGCAACCGGGAAAAGAGGAGGAGATTGGGAAAGAGAGGGCGAATAAAACGGCAAGGGTGAAGTGGGGGAGAGGAAAATGAGAGGCAAATGGCAAATAATGTAATGCGAGAGATAGGGATTGTGATGGGTACTTGGTATGTTGACTTTTGCGTAAGCCTCCCCGGCAACGGCGCCAGAAATTCTTCTTGCTACGTCTCGAGCTTGCGTTGGTTTTCCCCAGAGAGGAGAGGATGATGCAGCACAGTAGCGTAAGCATTTCCCTCAGTTTTTAAGAACCAAGGTATCAATCCAGTAGGAGGTCACACGCAAGTCCCTCGTACCTGCACAACACGATAGCAACTCGCAACCAACGCTTAGGGGTTGTCAATCCCTTCACAGTCACTTACGAGAGTGATATCTGATAGAGATAATATTTTTGGTATTTTTGATAGATAGATGCAAAGTAAAAAGTAAAGGCAAAGTAAAAACAAAGCAAGTAAATAAAGTGATATAGATTGATATGATGAGAATAGACCCGGGGGCCATAGGTTTCACTAGTGGCTTCTCTCAAGAGCATAAGTATTCTATGGTGGGTGAACAAATTACTGTTGAGCAATTGACTGAATTGAGCATAGTTATGAGTATATCTAGGAAATGATCATGTATATAGGCATCACGTCCGTGAAAAGTAGATCGAAACGATTCTGCATCTACTACTATTACTCCATTCATTGACCGCTATCCAGCATGCATCTAGAGTATTAAGTTAAAAACAGAGTAACGCTTTAAGCAAGATGACATGATGTAGAGGGATAAATTCATGCAATATGATAAAAACCCCATCTTGTTATTCTCGATGGCAACAATACAATACGTGCCTTGCAACTTTTTCTATCACTAAGTAAGGACACCGCAAGATTGAACCCAAAGCCATGCACTTCTCCCATTGCAAGAACTACCAATCTAGTTGGCCAAACCAAATGGATAATTCAAAGAGACTTGCAAAGATTACTCAATCGTACATAAAAGAATTCAGAGAAGAATCAAATTTTTTCCATAGATAATACTGGATCATAAACCCACAATTCATCGGTCTTAACAAACACACCGCAAAAAGAAGATTACATCGAATAGATCTCCACAAGAGCGGGGGAGAACATTGTATTGAGATCCAAAAAGAGAGAAGAAGCCATCTAGCTACTAACTATGGACCCTAAGGTCTGAAGTAAACTACTCACACTTCATCGGAGGGGCTATGGTGATGATGTAGAAGCCCTCCGTGGTGGATGCCCCCTCCGGCGGAGCTCCGGAACAGGCCCGAAGATGGGATCTCGTGGATACATAAGGTTGCGGCGGTGGAATTAGGTTTTTGGCTCCCCTTTTTGATCATACGGGGATACGTAGGTATATATAGGAGGAAGGAGTACGTCGGTGGAGCTCCGAGGGGCCCACGAGGTAGGGGGTGCGCCCATGGGGGGGGGCGCCCTCCACCCTCATGACCTCCTGGGATGCTTCTTGGAGTAGGGTCCAAGTCTCCTGGATCACGTTCGGTTGGAAAATCACGATCCCGAAGGTTTCATTCCGTTTGGACTCCGTTTGATATTCCGTTTCTTCGAAATATTGAAAAAGGCAAAAAACAGCAATTCTGGGCTGGGCCTCCGGTTAATAGGTTAGTCCCAAAAGTAATATAAAAGTGAAAAATAAATCCCAATATAGTCCAAAACAGTAGAAAAAGTAGCATGGAGCAATCAAAAATTATAGATACGTTGGAGACGTATCACCTGCCAAGGAGCAATGCCGGAATCCTCACGCGCGCCAGCTGACATCAGCTGACAAGAGTTCGGCTCGGTCTCCGCGTATTCCACTTCCTGATCGTGATCGGATGAATGCCTCATCCGGAACTCGGATCGCTCTGCGAATTAGGCCTTTGTCGCGCCTTTACTGCAGTGAGACGGCGCCCCGCATTGACATTGACTTCGGCGCCAGGCCGACCTCGGCACCCAGGCCAAATTTCTTCAATTATTTGCTTCATTTGTATTAATTAAGTAGAAGGTTTTTTAATTATTATCTTTTCCCGTTATTACTTTGGGCTTGCACTAATTTATGTGTGCAGGTAATCAACTTCGACTGTGTCACACGGTCAACTCTATGGGCCGTTGGCGTCGTCCTGCCTGCATCGATCAAGTTGTGGTGTCGCCTGAGCACGCGTCCTTGTGCCAGCATCTCGGCGGCAACTCTGTCGGGATGACCTTGGCATTTAGGCCATATTTCTCTAATTATTTACTTTACTTAAATTCATTAAGTAAAGGATTTTTAAAATATATATATATATTATTATCTCTGGCCTGCACTATTTTATCTATCCAGGCAATTGACTTAGACCAGGCCGCACTGTCACCTCGGCGTGCCAACGTCCACAATCTAATTGTGTTATCGCCTTGGCGCGCTGCCCTCTGTTGGCAATCCCGCATCACCGCTTCATCAACCTACTCGGCTGGAGACTCCGGCATCACCCGCCGACCTGCTTCATCACGTCGGCTAAACGGGGAGCTTCACCTCTCCAAGGCGGTCGTGCCGTGTCGCCATTTCGGAGTGCCGAGCTCTTCGCTCGGCCGCCTTGGGATTGGCTCGGGGCCTGGGACTTCATCCCGCCACAAGCCTGAATCGCGTTATCAACACCGAGCACATTAACCAGCTAAGTCAGTTTCATGCTCAAAAACTTTAAGTTTTAAATTTTGTTTGGTTTGACCAAGCATTATACTTTTTTGGCAAAAACTTGCTTGTGAAAAACTTCTTTGTCGAAACCTTGTTTGTGACACACAAATTGAAATACCCCGTTTAACCGGGGGCTTCTTTATGGAACCTTTCCTCTTGCATATGATTATACTTGTACGGCTTCATTCCTTCTTCGTGTATTACGCCACAATATGCACCATATTGACTTAAGAGTTCCGCAAGATGGGTTGCCTTGCTCCTATGTTTACCCCTACGTTCCCGATTGTTCGGCTAGGGAGTAAAGGGAGCACCTCTGCGATTGTCACGACCGGGTCCTCCGAGCTCTGACCTTAGACTGGGTGAAGCGCTCTTATTGTTTTCAATTATGGTCGGCACACAACGGAACTCATGAGTACAAAAATCTATTGCACAAGTCTCATAGTAACAATGAGCAACTGAAGAAAGGTATCGGTGGGGGTACTATTTTCTTCGAAGATGCTTCTTACACTTCGTTAGTAATATAGCATAAGTTCCCTGAGCACGCTTTGTCTGTTACAACCTTATGGCCTGATTGCTTGGTTATTGGAAACACCGTCGATATTCTCGACAGGTGGAGTACATAACACTTTTCGGCCCTTGGCCGAAGAGGGGGAAGCCGACGGTCAGTTAAGATGCGCTTAAAGTTCGGGTGAACACATATATGATATAAGTACTTTGGTACATACAATCATTATACATAAAATTCTTTTACCCAAGTCACTCCGGGGCTCTTAAATTTATGTGAGCTGTTTTATAATAAGTGTTCTTCTTCTTAGTCGTTGCAAAGTCTTTTTTCTATCACTCCTTTTTTCGATGCGAGTGTGTGGTCAATAGCCGGGTAGCCTAATTTCTCTCTCAAAGCCGCTAAAGTTTGCTAAACTGGCCTAACAAGGAGTACTCCGCCTTCGGGATAGGAGGTAGAAGCCGTAGGCTGACCCGTTTGAAGTCTTGAGATAGGATGTGTCATGTTAAAGCACGAGAAAAGCACAATTTTTTTGTAAGACCAATTTTCTGATTGGCACCGAACAATTGACCTAGTTCAGACGTCGAGTTTTTACTGACGTTTATTTGGTTTTCCAATCCTATGGCACTTTCAACTATTTGTGTGTTTTTCGCATGAGTCTCGTAGTGCAACGCCGGACACCTTTAGAGATTCGGCAAAAAATCTCAGATATTGCTATATATGCATCGGTTTCAATTGTGTCTTCGGTCGATAGTTGGGTTGCCCGGCTCCTGTGCTTGCCTCCTACATTCCGCTTTGTTCGTTTAGGTGTGCAAAAGGAGAACCACTGCGATTGTGCTTCCAGCTCGCATGGTTAAGCACCTCGGTGGAGAAAGCCGAAAACTGACTATCACAATAAGCGTGAACTGGTCAGCGATCCGATGACTATGTTAAATAACGGGCCGTTCATAACATTGGCTGAAGCGTTAACCACTTCCTTATGTTAAAGAATAATATAACATGCCTCTCTGCGTACCTTTCTTTATAAAACCGTACGGACGGATTGCCTTGTTTGCCGTATAGGACAAACACTCCTCGGCTGTTGGCCGAGGAGGTTGAAGCTGATGGTCGGTCAACAAAGTTTTGTACAATGCGGATCCGAGCATTAATGACGTAAAGTACTTGGATACATAGCGTCATTACACATAATTTATGATTTTACTATGGATATCGATCCTTAATTCAACCACCTGTGTCCGCATTATGGCTCGGGGGCTACTGGGCTTCGGGCTTATCATTACTTATAAATATTAAAGAGGCACATCAATCCCCTGATCTAGTGTTGCCACCCGACCAGTGTCTCGGGGGCTACTGCATTGCCTATTCAATGCAGAAATTTTTTAGTGCAATACAGTTTTTGAGGAGATTATAATCCTCGGGTTGGTCGGCCGCACCTAACCTGAGTCCTGAGGACTGAGCATGCCGCTTTTTGTGTCCCGAAGTATGCTGCCAAGCTAGGACTTGATCCTCAGGCTGATTTTGCGAATCAACCTGAGTCTCAGGGGATACTGGGATCAACGGTCTTATGTCATCCTTCGGGTACATCTCGGGTTTTAGACCGATACACACACCTTGAGGGCTACTGGCTATATATCTCGGCAGAGAATAAATTGCACCGATCAAAAATCAGCCCACAGTCGGAGTGGTGCACCACCTCGGAAGCAGTCCAACATAAAACTCGAGAACCAATGGCCGGCTCCGTAGAGGGCATTTCTAGCATTAAGCTCGGCTGAACTCCTTTAACTTTTTTGAACCAAGGTGATCTATGACACCTTGGATATAGTCTGGCGTTGGAGCTTGGAAATAGTCCGGCGTTGGAGCTCGGATGTTGTTCAACATTAGAACTCGGCTGTAACAAAACTCCTCAGATACAGTCCGGCGATGGAGCTCGTATACATTCCGGTGTTGGAGATCGGAAGCGGACCGGCATTGGTGCTCGGCTGCAAAGATACCTCGAATGCAGTCCTGTGTTGGATCTCGGATGCAAGAGGACACTGTCGCCCGGGGACAACTTCAAACCCAAGGCATGGCATAAAAATAAGAAGGCATTGATAAAGGCCGGAAACTTAAAGGGACACCTCGGATACCCGACGTGTAAACTCTTCGGATTCACTTTGGCGATCCTCAAGATCGAAGATGGAAAGATTTTTTGAACCAGTTTTTAAGACCAACGACCGAAGATGAAGAACAGTTTGGAAGAATCGAGGAGCGTCCCCAACTTGAAGACCGGTTCAGGGGGCTATTGACGGTGTCCTTTACTAGGGGGTACTCACCCGTCGTCTCTCGATCAGTTGGATTGGGCCTAGGACCCCCAGGGCCGTATACTCATGGGCCAGTTCGAACGACCCCTGCCGATACAAGGAAGACTCCACAAGACTTGGCGCCCAAGACAAGGACTCTCCTAAACCCTAGGCCTCCAGTATCTTATATAAACCGAGCCCAAGCTAGTCAATAGACGATCTAATATTCATTACTACAATCTCGTGGTAGACACCTGTACTATGTACTATCCCCATATGAATACAATCAAAGCAGCATGTAGGGTTTTTCCTCCATCAAGAGGGCCCGAACCTGGGTAAAATCTCGTGTCCATGTAACATCGCTCCAAGATGCCAAGCTTAGGACCCCTACTATGAGATACGCCGGATATTGAACCGACAGGGGGGCGGGGGTAGATATTTTGGCGGTAGGCCAAAATTTTTGAAATATGGAGGGAAACATTGCACGCAGTGCCGCCGGACACCATTCACTTTGAACGATTGTTGGCATCGCAAACGATTCTTCTGCTTTACATGCATGGGTTAAGTTTGGTAATTCAAATTATGTGGACATTTTTCTGGGTACTGTCCTCATGCACGTCATTGCATAATTTAACATCGCTTGCTAATTTGGGCACACAAAAGAGCGTATAGCACACAGACCACACTTACTGAATCGAGCAATTTTAGTAATTAAACAAAGCCAGTTGACCTAAACATTGCTCTAACAGAAGACCAGCATTAAAAACAAAGCCTAAATACGCATAATTTTAACAAAACCGTCGCCGCATTGGCCTATGCATCGCCGGTGTGAGATGAGATGTTGATGACTTGTCCTAGCGACATGTCGCCGTTGGTGGACACCGTGTCCCACATGCTGAAGTCGACCACATCCTTGTCCTCGGCGCAACCGTTAAGGTTGTAGTACTCATAGTAGTGGTTGTGCCAGAGCTTGCATTGGTACTTCGCCGCCAATTCCTCGACGGATAGACTCTTCTCTACCTCGATCTCGGCCACGTGCAACTCCTCCTCCCAGCGCTCCTCGATCTCTACCGCATCCTGCATCTCCAGCTCCTGCTCGGCGATCGCATGAGGAAGCAGGTGCTCCATGGCCACCGCCGCCTTCACGGACGTAGGTTGCATGCTGGATTCTGAGGTGGCCTGGAATATCTTGGTGTGTGCGTCCTCAATCTTGGCGTGGATGGCCTCGACCCGGGCCAGGGCAACATCAACGGCACGGATGGCAGCTTGAGCACTCTCGGCATTTGCGGCCGCCATCGCAGCAGCTGCTGCAGTTGCCCTCTCAGCTGCCGCAGACGCCCTCTTAGCAGATGCGGCCACACTCAATGCGGATGCAGTGGCACTCTCGGCGTAGGCGGACGCTCTCTCGCCACACGTGGCCGCACTCGGGGAGGACGCGGCCACCATACGGGCCCTCATGAAGCATTTCACGGTGTCATCTTTGAAAGAAGGGGTTGCAGTAATGGGATCGGGATTCATGGATTCAGGGGTTGCCAGCACTAGAGCAGACGAGCCGACGAAGCTTAATGAGGAAGACGTAAATAGACCCATGATTTTCATCGCAAATGATTCCTGCAAAACAACTGTGTGTGATGTAGTTGATATTTTTTACTAAGTGTGAATAACGAATTTGGACTAAAGTGGCAACAGATGGTGTTTTAAATGTACGAGAGAATTTGTAGTACTAATACAACTATCATTCGAAATTTTGGAAAATTCCAAGGCTCATTTGACCTTTTAAGACATTTAAGTGATTTTCTAGCCATTTAATGACCGTAATTCAAACTAGAACTACATGTACTTGCAACAACTAACCATAGTCATACTTTTGTACTTATCTGTGTGTTAATTCCATGTGCACTAAATTGGAAGAAATTTTCAAACATATTGGTCTCACGGCTATGACACAAAGCATGGAGTGCCTTGGCATTTAAATTCTAAAAAGTTAAAAAAATATCAGAAACACATGAAACCTTGGTTGATGTAATGTCATGCCACCAAGATGATGTGGTAAAAAAATTGGCATGTTTGACGAAATTTTGGAGACACACCCTAATGAAGTCATGTACCAAGGGTAGGGTCATGGACCTGTCCAAAGTACCCTCCCCACGGACATCTTTAGAAGAAGCTGCCTTCTAGTCGACCAAGAGGGATTCCACTCGACGGACTCGAAGACAGTCGACCATGAAGACTCACTCGACCACCAGGAGATCAAGAGCCACTCTGTATCCAAACGGTCTGTAATTAAGTAGTCTTTATGGCCATGATGACACTTTATGTAATCCACCCTCCGCTGCGTGGGCTGGCTGGGGTCCTGGCGTACACTATATAAGCCACCCCCTCCACTGGCAGAAGGGTTCGCACCCCTGTAACTCATACACATATTATCCAGTCGACCGCCTCCGGGCTCCGAGACGTAGGGCTGTTACTTCCTCCGAGAAGGGCCTGAACTCGTAAATCCCTTGTGTATACAACTACTCCATAGCTAAGATCTTGCCTCTCCATACCTACCCCCCATTCTACTGTCAGTCTTAGTACCACGCCAGTTGGCGCCCACCATGGGGCCGGTGTCTTAGCGACTTTTTGGAGAAGTTGCAATTGTTTCGTTCGCCTTCATCATGGTTTCTGGCGGAGTTCTGGTCGAGGGCCGCGAGATCCGTCTCGGCGTGCTCACGTTCATCACCGATGACTCTTCTTGGCTCCAGGCAGCTCCGCTCGACATTGATGCGCTCCCCGTCCGCGGTGCAACGCATTTTCGTGCGTGTGTCTGCGGCGTCCTGCTGCAGCAACCATCGACTCCGTATCGGTCGACTCCTGTGTTGTCCTCCCTCCCTGTCTCCCGCCAGCGCAAGCACTCTGGCCGGTCGAGGCTCTAGCGGTGGGTGAGACACGCAGTGGCTCGCCAATCGGCCACCACCCAAGTCGCGGCAATCGAGCCCGACGAATCCCTCTACGGCCTGTTCGACTGGCTCCGTAGAGACTACATCCGAGTGCGACAGCAGTGATCTAGCGGCAGAGGTTCTGATGATCAATGGGCCTCGTAGTCCTCCCGGCTTCCCCCGCACTGACGGGATAGACGGTGGAGGCGACCCCACTCAAGTCCACGAGGAATATCAACCCGAGCCGCTCACTTCTCTGCAAAGGGAAGATCTTTGCCGCTGGAACATGGATGCCCTGCATACTCCCATCGCAGGAGAAACTCCTGAGGCTCGTGCCTTGGAAGAGGCGGGTTTGGCCAACTTGGCTGAACGCACTCGACTGGAGAACCTCCAGCGAGCACTCGACGAGCGTGCGCGGCAACGAGTACCCGACTCCAGTCGACGTCAACTCTTTCTGCAACCAACTCAGGTATATCGAACCCAGATTTAGAATTTAGCAGCTGCGGCCCGTATAGCAGAGTCAATTCAGCCCTCTCAGTCGGAGGCTGGCAGAGGCTTGATGCAGATCCGGGATTTGCTCCGGGCAGCAGGAGATCAGAATTCGGCTGTGTCACAGTCGCGCAACAGGATTCACAGTCGATCCGTCGCTGCGAATACAGTCCAGTCGGCTCATAGCCCAAGATCACCTCCGCGGCGTGAGGGACGTGGAGGCCGACGTGATCAGTATGATGACCGATTCGATCGCGATGATCGACGTCGAGTGCCCACTCCTCCACCAAGGGGTGGGTCATACGCCCCTCGGCAGCAAGATGACATGCGTCAACACAGTGTTGGGTGGAGAACTCCGGTCGACCCCAGGGAACCAGGCTTTGATGCAAGATCCATCATCGTGCAAGGCTTGGTCGACCGGAACAGAGCTCATAGAGAAGGCGACAAGAGAGATGCGCCCACCAGCAGCCGAGTCCATGTTTCAGGACCGGAATGTTTCAGCAGAGCCATCAGAGCCACGGTGATCCCTCCCAACTTCAGGTTGGCAACTGGGGTATGTAAGTTCACTGGTGAGTCCAAGCCTGAAACTTGGCTCGAGGACTACCGAGTGGCCGTGCAGATCAGCGGTGGCAATGATGAGGTGGCTATGAAGCACCTACCACTCATGTTGGAGGGTTCGGCCAGAGCCTGGTTGAATCAGTTGGCTCCTAGCAGCATTTACACTTGGGAAGATCTTGCCCGAGTGTTCGTCAAGACATTTGAGGGAACTTGCAAGCGGCCAGCAGGATTGGCAGAGTTGCAGGTCTGCGTGCAAAAGTCAAATGAGACCTTGAGAGATTACATACAGAGATGGATCACTTTGCATCATACGGTGGAGAACGTGTCTGATCATCAGGCAGTCTGTGCCTTCAAGGATGGAGTTAAGAACAAAGAGTTAAGTTTGAAGTTTGGTTGGACCGGAGATATGTCCCTGAGTTGAATGATGGAGATTGCCACCAAGTACGCCAATGGTGAAGAAGAGGAGCGACTCCGGAGTGGCAAGTACAAGCTGAGTCAGTCAGAAAAAGGAAACTCCATTCGGAAGCAGAAGCGGAAAGCCGAGCCTGCTGCTCCTAGGGAAGCCCTGGCTGTGACTCAGGGCAAATTCAAAGGGAAGCCCAAAGGATCCTGGAACCCCAAGAAGGTAAAGGATAAGGAAGGAAACGACGTGATGGATTTGCCATGTCACATCCACACGAAGAAAGATGAAGAGGGTAACTTCATCTACCCAAAGCATACCACTCGCCAGTGACGGCTCTTCATTCAGCAATTTCAAGGGAAACAACCCAAGGATAAGGAAAAGGAGTCGGACAAGGCAGAGGACAAAGAGGACAGTGATGGAGGATATCCCCATGTCAATTCCACCCTGATGATTTTTGCTCATGTGGAGAGCAAAAGTCGATTGAAAGTTATCAACCGTGAGGTAAATATGGTTGCTCCGGCGACACCAAGTTATCTGAAATGGTCTCAGACTGCCATTACATTCGACCAGTCTGATCATCCGACACACATAGCCACCCCTGGGAGGCAAGCTTTGGTGGTCGACCCGGTCGTCGAAGGCACTCGACTGACTAAGGTACTGATGGATGGTGGCAGTGGATTGAATATATTGTATGTGGAGACGCTGAAAGGAATGGGCATTCCGATGTCCAGACTCAGTTCTAGCAACATGAGCTTCCATGGAGTCATTCCTGGAAAGAAAGCTGAGTCACTCGGCCAAATAGCTCTAGATGTGGTTTTAGGCGATTCGAAGCACTTCCGTAAAGAGAAGCTGACATTTGAAGTGGTGGATTTCCAGAGTGCCTATCACGCTATTTTGGGCAGGCCAGCTCATGCACGTTTCATGGCTCGACCATGTTACGTGTACCTCAAACTGAAGATGCCTGGCCCCAAGGGTCTGATCACCATCACTGGCAATCGGAAAAAGGCCGAAGAGTGCTTTCAGAAGGGCTCAAAGATTGCGGATTCCCAGATAACAGTGGTGGAGCTAGAAGAGAATAAGAAAAATGCAGATCCGAGTGATTTATTGCGAGCCAAGAAGCCCGCCATGGAGTCAGCATTCAAGTCGTCTGGTGAGACGAAGCCCGTTCACATTCACCCGAGCGACCCCAGTGCTGCACCGACCCATATTTCCACCACACTCGACTCTAAATAGGAAGAAGCGCTCATCCAGTTCCTCCGTGAGAACTGGGACATCTTTGCATGGAAGCCTGCTGACATGCCAGGTGTTCCCAGGGGGCTGGCTGAGCATCGTCTACGAGTCGACCCAAAGGCAAAACCTGTCAAAGAACACCTTCGATGGTCCGCTGTCCAGAAGAGAAAGGCCATTGGCGAGGAGGTGGCTCGACTCTTGGCAGCAGAGTTTATCCGAGAGATTTACCACTCCGAGTGGCTCGCCAATGTTGTCATGGTTGCCAAGAAGGACAAGTCACTTCGTATGTGCACTGATTTCAAACACATCAATCGGGCATGCCCGAAAGATCATTTTCCTCTCCCTCGCATCGACCAAATTGTCGACTCGACTGCGGGATGTGAGAGATTGTCTTTTTTAGACGCCTATTCCGGGTACCATCAGATCCGTCTGTATGGACCCAACGAAATGAAAACAGCTTTCATCACTCCATTCGGGTGCTTCTGCTATGTCACCATGCCTTTCAGTCTCAAGAATGCCGGAGCCACATTCATGAGGATGATTCAAAAGTGTTTACTCACTCAAATCAGTCAGAATGTGGAAGCGTACATGGATGATATTGTGGTCAAGTCACGTAAGGGTTCCGACCTGTTGACTGACCTCGCTGAAACATTTGCCAATCTCAGGAGATATGATATCAAGCTCAATCCATCAAAGTGCACATTCGGAGTTCCCAGTGGAAAGTTACTCGGTTTTCTCGTTTCCGAACGAGGAATCGACGCTAACCCAGAAAAAGTTGGCACCATACTCCGAATGAAACCCCCTGTGCATGTGCATGATGTCCAGAAGCTTACTGGATGCTTGGCCGCGTTGAGTCAATTCATCTCTCGCCTCGGTGAAAAGGCATTGCCTCTTTACCGACTGATGAAGAAGGCAGACAAGTTCAAGTGGACTCCAGAAGCTGATGCAGCGTTTGCCGAGCTAAAAGCTCTTCTCTCCACCCAGCCGGTGCTTGCTGCTCCAATCAGCAAAGAGCCTCTGTTGCTTTACATTGCAGCCACAGGACAAGTCGTCAGTACAGTGCTTACGGTCGAGCGGGAAGAAGAAGGGAAACCTTCAAAGTTCAGCGCCCAGTGTATTATGTTTCCGAAGTTTTGACCCCATCGAAGCAAAGATATCCTCATTATCAGAAGCTTGTGTATGGGATCTACATGACCACGAAGAAGGTTGCTCATTATTTCTCTGATCATTCCATTATAGTCGTCAGCGACGCCCCACTGTCAGAGATTCTGCACAACAGAGATGCAACTGGTCGAGTGGCGAAATGGGCGATTGAACTCCTTCCCCTTGATATCAAGTTTGAGGCAAAGAAAGCCATTAAGTTCCAAGCGATAGAAGATTTCCTTGCCGAGTGGATTGAAAAACAGCAGCCGACTCAAGTTCACTCGGAGCATTGGACCATGTTCTTTGACGGCTCTAAGTTGTTAAATGGTTCCGGTGCTGGGGTAGTTTTGGTTTCCCCCCGAGGAGATAAACTCAGATATGTGCTCCAGATCCACTTTGATTCCTCCAATAATGAAGCAGAATATGAAGCGCTTTTGTATGGGTTGCGCATGGCCATTTCACTCGGCGTCCGTCGCCTTATGGTTTATGGCGACTCGGATTTGGTGGTCAATCAGGTGATGAAGGAGTGGGACGTTAGAAGCCCAGCCATGACTGGATACTGCAATGCAGTGAGGAAGCTTGAAAAGAAATTCGAAGGGTTAGAGCTCCACCATATACCCCGACTGAAGAATCAAGCGGCTGATGATTTGGCAAAGATAGGTTCCAAGAGAGAAGCCATTCCCAGTGATGTGTTCTTGGAGCATATACATACTCCATCAGTCAAAGAAGATCCTTTTACTGAAGAAGCTCCGCAGCCTAAAAGTGTCAGGGATCCGACTGTAGTTGTAGTTCCAGCAGTGGTCGACCTGATCATGGAAGTTCTGGTGATCACTCCCGATTGGACAGTGTCGTATATCGCATATATCTTAAGGAAAGAGCTCCCAGAGGATGAAGAGGAGGCTCGACAGATCATCCGTCGATCTAAAGCCTTTACTGTGATAAGGGGACAGTTGTACGGAGAAAGCGCGACTGGAGTTGGTCAGAAATGCATAACGTCAGAAGAAGGTCGAATAATCCTTGACGACATCCACTCGGGGACCTGTGGCCATCATGCGTCCTCTCGGACCATTGTAGCCAAAGCATACCGAGCCGGATTTTACTGGCCAAGAGCGAATGAAATGGCAAAGGAGATAGTTGACAAGTGTGAAGGATGTCAATTTTACTCCAATATGTCGCACAAGCCCGCCTCAGCCTTAAAGACCATACCACTCGTCTGGCCCTTCGCTGTATGGGGATTGGATATGGTTGGACCTCTGAGAACAGGCAGAAGCGGTTTCACCCATGTGCTGGTAGCAGTCGACAAATTCACCAAGTGGATTGAGGCTAAACCCGTCAAGAATCTTGATGCCGGCACTGCTGTCAGCTTCATCAGAGAGTTAATATTCAGATATGGAGTCACACAGTATCATCACTGACAATGGTCAAACTTTGATTCCAAAGAATTCAGAGTGTTCTGCACATCTCAAGGCACACGAGTCGACTACGCTTTGGTCGCTGATCCACAGTCGAATGGACAGGCAGAACGAGCCAATGGATTGATTCTCAAAGGGTTGAAACCCCGATTGATGTGTGATCTCAAGCATGCAGCGGGTGCGTCGGTCGACGAGCTTCCGTCAGTACTTTGGGGGTTAAGGACCACGCCCAACCGATCGACTGGGAGAACTCCGTTCTTCTTGGTCTACGGAGCGGAAGCGGTCTTGCCGAGTGACCTGCTTCACAACGCCCCCCGAGTCGAGCTCTACACCGAAGCTGAAGCAGAACAAGCCCGGCAGGACGCAATCGGCCTTCTAGAGGAAGAAAGGGAGATGGCTTTGATCCGATCGACCATTTACCAGTAGGACTTGCATCGCTTCCACGCCAAAAATATGAGGACTCGAGCCTTCCAGGAAGGAGATTTGGTTCTCCGAGTGGATCAGCAGAAACCACACAAGCTCACTCCCTCTTGGGAAGGTCCCTTCATCGTCACCAAGGTTCTCCACAATGGAGTGTATCGTCTTTACAATGTCGAGCATCAGATTGACGACCCCCGAGCTTGGAACGCGGAGCTGCTCCGCCCCTTTTACACTTAAGTGTGCACTCGGAAATGTAATAAAAAGTACTTATGTAGTTCATTTTTCAAAGACAATAGTGTTATAATTTTCCCAGTGATTGTTTTTTACTTTTGCTTGTTCAATAAAATTCCCCCCAGTGGGTGGCTTAGCTGCGAATCCGTTTTGCCTAAGTTTGTAAAAATCCTACCGAGTGATGAGCCAGCCTCTCACTCGGAGGCTTAGCCGCGAATCTGTTTCGCCTAAGTTCAATAAATCCTACCGAGTGGTGAGCCAGCCTCCCACTCGGAGGCTTAGCTGCAGTCCAAGTACTCGCCTAAGTTTCAATAAAATCCTACCGAGTGGAGAGCCAGCCTCCCACTCAGAGGCTTAGCTGCAGTCCAAGTACTCGCCTAAGTTTCAATGAAATCCTACTGAGTGGAGAGCCAGCCTCCCACTCGGTGGCTTAGCTGCAGTCCAAGTACTCGCCTAAGTTTCAATAAAATCCTACCGAGTGGTGAGCCAGCCTCCCACTTGGAGGCTTAGCTGCAGCATAGTGCTCGCCTAAGTGCAAGTATAACGTGCGCTCCACAAGGTAGACGAGGTGCAGGTCGACTGCTACCCTCCTCCTTCGAGCTACGCCACAAGTATAACGTACGCTCCGCAAGGTAGACGAGGTGCAGGTCGACTGCTACCCTCCTCCTCTGAGCTACGCCACAAGTATAATGTGTTTTCCGCAAGGAGGACGAGGTACAGATCGACTGCCACTTGTCCTTCTGAGCTACGCCACAGGTATAATGTGCGCTCTGCAAGGAAGATGAGGCGCAGGTCGATCGATGCCTTCTTCTTTGGAAGTACGCCGCAAAAATCCTACCGAGTGGAGAGCAGACCTCCCACTTGGGGGCTTAGCTGCAGCCCGGTGCTCGCCTAAGTTTTTGAAAATCCTACCGAGTGGAGAGTAGACCTCCCACTCGGGGGCTTAGCTGCAGCCAAGTGCTCGCCTAAGTTTTTGAAAATCCTACCGAGTGGAGAGCAAACCTCCCACTCGGGGGCTTAGCTGCAGCCCAGTGCTCGCCTAAGTTTTTGAAAATCCTACCGAGTGGAGAGCAGACCTCCCACTCGGGGGCTTAGCTGCAGGCCAGTGCTCGCCTAAGTATGTTGAGGAACAAGTCGATTGCAATAAGTGCTTCATCCTAGCCTACAAAAGACACCTCAAACCAGAATGCAAACATATTCAACGATGAATCTAAGTTTGGATAATGTCTTACGGGACCGTAAGTGCTCAGGCGCTAAGCCCGTTAAGGTTTATCGGTTACAAAAACCACTCGGCATACCGAGGCAAATTTAAAGTATCAAGCATAGAAGCTTTTTACCCCTCCTGCGGAGGGCTGGAAGGCAACGAATTCGTCCAGGTCGATTCCATCTGCGATCCGAGTGGCAGCGGCGATGAAGGTCTCCATGAAGGATCGGAAATCATGCTTCTTGGTGTTGGCCACCTTAAGGGCTGCCAGCTTGTCCTCTCGCGCTTCCTTGCAGTGAACACGGGCCAGAGACAGAGCAACATCCGCACCACACCTAGCAGAGGACTTCTTCCATTCCTGCACTTGACTTGGAACATCGTTCAGTCGAGTCATCAGAGACTCGAGGTCGTTCTGAAGCGTCTCTCTTGGCCAGAGTGTTGTGTCGATGCGGGAAGTCGCGACCATCAGCTTTGCGATATAGTCGACAACAGCAGCAACGCGAGATTCAAGTCGGAGCACATTCATGGCGACTTCGTCCTTCACAGGGGAGTTGATGGGATCTAGGTTCGGCTCTAGTCGACCAGTTTCCTCTTCGAAGTTCTGGCAGAACTCTGCAAGCGCAACCCCAAAGTCAAGACAGCAGCCTGATGGCGAGATCATAGTTAAAGTGACTGTTCGTTGCAAAAGATTACCTTCAAGCATGAGGAATAGCTTTTGGGCGAGTCCTCCCAAATAAGCCTCCAGATCATTCTTCTTTCCCACCAACTCGCTGGCCTTGTCACACAAGGCAATCTTGTCATTCTTCAGTCGACTGACTTCTTTGTTGGCCGCGTAAAGAGCAGCTTTCAGATTGGTGTTTTCCTCTTCAAGTTTGGTGATTGAAGCCAGCTTCTGATCTGCGAGCTTGGTCTTCTCTAAAGCCGCTTTCTGCGCCTCAGCCAAGTCAAGGTCTTTCTTCTTCAGAGCATCCCTCAGTTTGTCTATAAAGTCACAGTGAGACCAGACTCAGAAATGGGCAAGAGACAAAAGCGGTCGTCGAGGTTCTCACCAAACATACCTTTTGCCTCCTCCTTTGCCTTCGTGAAGTTCTCCTGGACAAGTTTCAGATCAAGTTCAAGCTGGATGTGCTTGTTCTCCAACTCAGTGTAATGAGCTGCAAGCTCGCAAGATTTCTGCGAAAAACCAATCGACAAATGTCAAAGATAGGTCACTTCCGAGTGACTAAAGAAAAATCATAGTGTTTCTAAGACTACAGCCGAATATAAACATTCAACCATAGTCTCGGGGACTACACCCAGTGGGTGCACTCAGTGTGGCCCCACTAGTTCTATCAGTTAGAGTCAAAAAAGAGAGAGAGAGGTGTTCTTCAAACTGTAGTCGACTGCCAGCAGTCGACCACAGTCTTGGGGACTACACCCAGTGGGTGCACTCAGCGTGCCCCCACCGGTCTAAGATTCCATTCGACCTGGTCGAGTAAAGAAAAAGCTTAAGACATAAAGACTATGGTCGACTGCCAGCAGTCCACCATAGCCTTGGGGACTACACCCAGTGGGTGCACTCAGCGTGCCCCCACCGATACATAATTTCAATCGACACACCCAGTGGGTGTACGACAGACACTAAGATTTCCAAAAAGAAAGATTTTCAGGTATCATATCCTAACAGAACAGGCGGTGATCGACTAACCTGAACATTGCTTTGGAGAGCTAAACTGGCGTCATAGGCCGCCTGGCTGGCGTCTCGGATTGCCTTCACTTGCTCCATCATGACCCCCGCCTGGCGTATTGCTTCCTTAGCAGCGCTTGCTTGGTCTTCTGGGACGTGGTGGGTCGAGAAAAGTGAAGGCTGAGCAGCACTCGACAAAGAGGGGCGAGCACTCATCAGCGGCACCGCAAAGGAGACAATAGGCGGAGTGACGTTGTCCCCCTCCACAACCAACGTCTCGGGTGCTGACACATCCTGAGTCGCCTTGCCAGTAGACTCTTTCCTATTCCTCCTCTGCCTCACTGGTTCCTCGTCATCATCATCAGGAAGGTCAATAACGACGTTAGGTGGAGCTGCAAAAAAGGGTCAAAGTTAAAGACAAAGGTCCAACCGACTGAAGACGGAATTGTAAAAGTCATACCAGGTTTTGAAGTGATAGCATCTTCCATTTCGTGATCTTCGGGTCTGGTCGAGGTATCAGAAGTAGCAGCACTGCAATTCTAGAAGTGAGTCGGTCAGCCCACAAATCGACCAAGAATAAAATCCATGTGAAACAAGAAAACCCAAGTTACACCATTACCCTGAGATAGTGGGGATCGCCATCTTCATCTTCGGCAAGACCTTCGTCGGCTTCGATGGCGCCACTCGAGATTGCTTCGGGGCTTTCTCAGTCAGCGCTGGAGAAGTCGTCCGAGGACGCTTGGTCGACTGCACGACGGGCACAACCCCCTTACCACGCTCAGCTACAGGGTCATGGACAAGCTTCGAGCGCCTTTCAGAACGGGGAGGTGCAACTTCCTCCTCCTCTTCCTCTTCCTCCTCACCAGAGTCATCATCTTCATCATCGTCATCAGCATCCGAATTCAACTCCTCCGGGCTTTCGCCCCCACTTCCTTCCTCCTCCTCAGTCGGTGCCTGCGCCCCATTGGGCATCGAGTACAACTCAGTGGTGGCCTGACAAACAACAAAACAAGGCAAAGGTTAATCGACCGATTGGCAGCAAAACAAAATGAATGAAACAGGATCCCCACCGGGCGTAAGTGATCATACCGTGTCTGGTTGATAAGACTGGTCGAGTGGTGGAATCCTCCTAGCCCCACGAGGGTTATCTTTGTTCCCCGTGATGGTAGTCATCCACCTCTCCAGTGTGGCGTCGTCGACCTCCTCTGGGTAGACCCGAGTGGTGTCCTCGGTACCAGAGTACAACCACATCGGGTGACCTCGGTACTGGAGCGGCTGTATGCGCCGTCAAAGAAAAACCTCCAAAAGATCCATGCCAGTAACACCGTCACAAATGAGTTGAACCACACGCTCCACCAACATTTTTACCTCGGCCTTTTCTTCCGGAAGTACCTTCAGAGAAGATGGCTTGTCCACTTGGTCCATGGAGAATGGAGGGAGACCAGTCGACTGCCCCGGCGTCGACTGGTCTTGGCAGTAGAACCAGGTCGACTGCCACCCTGTAACCTACTCGGGAAGGGTCATGGCTGGAAAAGCGCTCTTACTCCTCATTTGGATCCCAAGGCCCCCACACATCTGGATAACCTTGGTCCTCTCATCATCCGGACTCGCCTTTTTCACCGTCTGAGAGCGACAAGTGAATATGTGCTTAAAGAGACTCCAGTGCGGCCGGCAGCCCAGGAAGTTTTTGCACAGAGACACAAAAGCGGCAAGGTAGGCTATGGAATTGGGAGTGAAATGGTGGAGTTGCGCCCCAAAGAAGTTCAAGAACCCACGGAAGAAAAGATTCGGTGGCAGAGAGAATCCGCGATCTACATGAGTGGCTAAGAGAACACACTCACCCTCCAACGGTTGCGGTTGCCACTCGGACCCCGGAAGTCTTGCTGACCCATGGGAGATCAGTCCCTCATTGGCCAGATCATCGAAGTCCTTCTGGGTGATGGTCGAGCGGATCCAATCTCCTTGGACCCAACCTTGCGGCAGGCGGGACCGCGACGAGGATCCACCCCGACTGGTCGCTCTCCCCTTCGCTTCCGCTGTCGCCGTAGCCTTCTTCGCTCGCTCCAAGGCCGCCATCTTCTCCTTCACCATCATCGCCGTCGAGGCATGTGAGGAGCGGATGGGCAGAGGAAGAAGAGGGTGCAGCGGGCGAGGTTGAGGAAGGTGGGAAGGGGAATGGAGACGCACTGTTCAAAAAAACCCCGTCCGACACTTTATATAAGGGCACTTCCGAGTGGCTGACATGTAGGCCCAGGCGATCCTGTCAAATCTCGAAACAGTCGCGCGCGCGATACGTGGTGAAAAAGGCGGCGCGGAAATCAAGGCGCCTCCATCTTATCCCATCCGAGTACCGTGGTCCTCTCCGCTTTGCGCGCTTCCCCAAAATTCGGATCCCACGAAATCCGCTAACAGCAGAGCAACCTGTCAGACGGTAGATTTCCCGCGATCCGTCGCTCGGAGGTCCACCAAGTTCAAAAGTTCACTCGACAGAGGGAAATAATGGATCAAGGCGACTGAAAGAAAAGTTGATGCCATTGCTAAGAAGTCATTGATCCAGAATGAGGCATATTCAGAACACAAAAACAGGTCGGAAAGATTATCAACTCCTTCCTCACTCAAACCTCGATCCATTCGGAGGCTAATGATGAAGTCATGTACCTAGGCTAGGGTCATGGACCAATCCAAAGTACCCTCCCCAAGGACATCTTTAGAAGAAGCTGCCTTCCAGTCGAACAAGAGGGATTCCACTCGACGGACTCGAAGACAGTCGACCATGAAGACTCACTCGACCACCAGGAGACCAAGAGCCACTCTGTATCCAAATGGTCTGTAATTAAGTAGTCTTTATGGCCAAGATGACACTTTATGTAAGGCGTTACAGGTAACGCCTAGCCTTAATGTACTTTAAACCCTCCGCTGCGTGGGCTGGCTGGGGTCCTGGCGGACACTATATAAGCCACCCCCCTCCACTGGCCGAAGGGTTCGCACCCCTGTAACTCATACACATATAATCCAGTCGACCGCCTCCGGGCTCCGAGACGTAGGGCTGTTACTTCCTCCGAGAAGGGCTTGAACTCGTAAATCCCTTGTGTATCCAACTACTCCATAGCTAAGATCTTGCCTCTCCATACCTACCCCCATTCTACTGTCAGTCTTAGTACCACGACACACCCCTCACAAACTGGAGCAACTCACTAGAAGGCTCGTGGTTCCGAGAGGCAACAATGCATGTTTGATGACGAATGGGCGATAGCTTCCTCTTGCGTCGTTTTTTTTTTCTATAGTTAAAGTGCACTAATACGACTGTCATTTGAAAATTTGGAAAAATCCAGAGGTCATTTGACATTTTAAAGACATTTAAGTGATTTTCTAGCCATCCAATGACCGTAATTCAAATTTGAACTACATCTAAATCCAATGGCTAACCATAACGGTTTGAAAATCATATTTGTGTACTTGTGTGTGAGTTAATTCCATGTGTAGTAAATTGGAAGGAATTTTCAAACATATTTGTGTCACGGCCTCGACACATGCATGGAGTGTCATGGCATTTAAATTCCAAAAAAATAAAAAAAGATCAGAAACACATGAAACATCTCTTGATGTAATGTCATGCCACCAAGATGATGTGGTAAAAAAATGGTCTATTAGACGAAAGTTTGGACACACACACCCCTCACAAACCAGAGAAACTCATTAGAAGGCTCATGGTTCCGATAGGGAACAATGCATGTTTGATGACGAATCGACGATAGCTTCCTCTTATGGGCTTCAAAAATTTACTACAGTTAATGTACACTAATACAATTGTAATTTCAAATTTGGGAAAATTTCAGGGGTCATTTGACCTTTTTAAGACATTTAAGTTATTTTCTAGCCATTTAATGACCGTAATCCAAATTTGAACTACGTATACATGCAGCGGCTAACCATAACGGCTTGGACACATGCATGGAGTGCCATGGTATTTAAGTTCCAAAAAATCAAAAAATGATAAGACGATGTAAATATCTGGTGTTCAAAAAAGAAAATGCAAAGATCTGGCAAGACAACCGGGCCCCACACGATTGGCACTCTATTTCACGCCTCAAAGTTTGGAAGGTGAGTAGCACATGTTATTAATCAGACATGGTTCTGTATTGGAAACCATCGGCTATTAAGTTCATACACGGCTTTTGTTGCGGGAATCGTGTGTAATTCAAACTACACTACTCGTAAATTCCGGCGATCGGCGTGTGTACTGTTCCCGTGATCTAGATTCCGGTCGCCAATAAGCACTACCTTGCTCAAGTCGTCCCGCCTGCATTCTCATCTACATCCTCCCCTCGCTCACCCTCTCTCTC